>NW_014010524.1:0-7206 GCF_000611645.1 Monoraphidium neglectum
GCAGCGTGCTGACCAACCCGCTGGGCGCGGCCATGGACGCCACGATGAATCTGAACAGGGAGCTGTCGGACCTCCGCTCGGCCGCCGCGGCCGGCGAGCTGGCTGCCCTCGCGCGCCGCGGCAGCGGGGAGGCGCCGGAGCGGCGCGGCAGCGCGGAGCAGCGCGGGAGCGGCAGCCTGGACCGGCGGGGGAGCGGGGAGCAGCGCGGCAGCCGCGAGAGCAGGCAGTGATGTGGGCGGAGTCGAGAGAGAAGGGCAGGGCTCGTGTGTCGCGGCCGTGGCGTTTCGTGTCATTGCGCGGCGTTGCGCGGCGGCTTTGGCAGAGAGCGGTGGCAGGGGTCTGGCGCGATCCATATTTCTTGATGTGTCGCAGCGCCGCTTGGCCCTGCGCGGGAGGGGAGCGCCACACGCGCTCGTCAGGCGCGGTGGCAAGGAAAATGAAAGGAATGCACCCGCGATGGCGGCAGCCGCGACGGCGGCAGCCGCGACGGCGCACGGCACCCTGCCGTGCCTGGCAGCGCGGCGGCGACGTTGTCGTCAGTCGCCAGCTTATATGAACCACCACACATAGTGCGATTGTAGCCGCGGCCAGACTGTTTTCCATTTCTACCCCGCTCGCCCTCCCTTTTTGGTGCCGTGCGCCTGGTCAGCTGCAATCATGGCTGCGGCGGCGCCCGGCCGAGGGTTGATTGGCGCCTGTTGAGCGATGATGACGCGATGAGTCACAATCTTTGCCGTCACAATTCTTGCTGGACACATTTGCAAGGACGCATTTGCAAGGAGACAAGGACTCTAGCCGGGTTGTATCTGCCAATGCAAACGCAATGCACAAAGGCTGCAATGATGCGATGAGCCGGGACCGTTGTCATTGATGCAACCACCCATTTGTGCTCTGCGCCCTATGAGGTGCGACTGCTAAGCATGCCGTTGGCATTTGTGGGCCTGCCTCAGTTGCTTGGCTGCAGGAAAGGCTGGTGTTTTTTTTTGGCCCTAGCTTGCCGCAGCACCGGCCTGTGCCAGACGGTGCCTGAGGCGTGATTAAAACCACCCATTGTAACGAGGAAGCTTTGCAGCTGTTCTGGCTTGGCGAGAGGATGCATGTTGGGGTGTGGGGCAGTGCGCTCTTTGAGGCTCACCCCTCCCCCCCCTTCTACTGTTGCGTGGGAACTTCACCTTGGCTGCCGAGCAGCTCGACCCTCTCATCTACTGTACCCAGGTTCGCCCTGCAGTGATGTCAGCAAATGCCTGTGGTGGCCCAAACCCATGAAGGCTGCCTTAGCACGTGTAAATGTTGGCATGCGAGCATTTCTGCTGGTTTGTGCATGGCAGGCAGCAGGATGCTGCCGCGTACCGTAGCTTCTGTTCGTCACCTGGTGACGCCTTCACAGTTGTCGGTGCGCGCCTTGCAAGCTTGGTCGACCACAATTATACAGTATGTGCGGGCAGGGATACCCCACTCGCTTTGTGCACTCTGCTGCTTGCCGCACTTGTTCCTTCGGATCCCCGGTGAGACGGTGACGGCCGACTACGACTCCAAGGTAGTTGAGGTATCCTTTTATGTGCGCAATGGATCGACGAATCTATCAAAATTTCCAGGACCGTCGTCAGTTGCTGTGATCTGCGGTTGCACGATGAAGGAGCTCACAATTTTCGTAACGGGTGGCAGCGGCTATCTTGGCAGCCACCTGATCGCGCACCTGCAGCACGAGGGCGGCTACAGGATCGGCTACTCATTCCTGACAAACGACGTGCCGCCTGGGACGTTTGGCGATGCGCACGGGTGCCGCGTCGACCTTGCGACTGGAGAGGGCCTCGACAGCGCCTTTGAGGTGTGCCGCATGCAGCGATTGCCCGCGGCTCGCCCCCATGTGATCGCCCGCGCGCCAGGTGCATGGCCACTCGACGGTTGCAGGCGTCCAGCTGCAGGGGCGGTAGCGACCCGCGCGCCGGCTGGGCGTGTCGCGCGGCACGTGCGTAACTGTGCTCAGCTCACACAGTTGCCAGGCCGCACACTCAAGCACTTGTGCAAACCGATGTTAATCGACTGCCTGCCAGCACTCGCGAGTGCGTGCACACACGCGTACACATGCCCAAACACACACACACACACACACACACACACATGCCCCCCCCCACACACACACACATACACACACGCACGCATGCACGCGCGCGCGCGCGCCAGGCGCTCGGCCCCGTCGACGTCGTCGTCAACACCGCCGCCATCTCCCAGCCCGCGCTGTGCGAGAAGGACTATGCGCGCGCGCGCGCCGCCAACGTGCCCGAGAAGCTGCTCGACGCCCTGGAGCGGCAGAGGCGGGCCAGTGGCGTGGAGGCCCTCCTAGTGCACATATCCACAGACCAGGTGCGACGACAGGGGCGGCGCCGCGCCGCGCAGCCGAGCCCAGCCCGGGAAGCTGCAAGGCGCCTTGCATGAAGCTGCTGCCGCCGCCACGCACGGGCGACGGGCGCGGCCACGCTCGCTCCCCTACTGCCGCAGCAATCAGGAACCGCAGGGATGCGGGACCCCCTGCCACCTTTTTGGCACGAAGCAGGCCGTACAGCGGCGATGCATCCCCCGTCCTGCCAAGCGCTAGCCAGCCGCGTGCCCGCACCCTCGCCAAACCCGCCACGCCGCTCACCAGCCAACCCGCCCCTTCAACGTCCGCGAGCAGGTCTACGAGGGCAGCCGCGCCCACTGGTCCGAGGCCGACCCCACTGCCCCGGTCAACGCCTATGGCCGCAGCAAGCTTGAGGCAGAGGAAATCATCCGCGCCCGCTGGCCGCGCGCCGTAGTGCTGCGGGCCAGCCTCATCTATGGGCCGCAGCCGCCGTTCCCCGTGGGGCGCCCGCTGTTCGTGCAGTTTGTGGAGGATTCGCTGCGGCAGGGCAAGCCCACAAAGTTTTTTGCAGACGAGTTCAGGTGGGCTCTGGTGCGACAGCCTGAGCGGCAGGCGTTTAGGATGCTCGAAGCTTGTGGAGGGGGTCTATGGGTACATTTGCTAAGCAGTAGTTTATAGCTAATCAACCATTCAGACTCTCGTAAGTATTTGCTTTTTGACCCCTCATTTGGTCTGAACGGCGGCATGGCCGCCAGCCGGCAGCTGCTCGGCAGCTGGCCGCCTCGTGCCTGGCGGCGTCGCGCTGAGGAGCTGGTAGGACTGCCACCCCAGCCGCGCGCACACCGCGATGGCGCTTGTTCCGCTCGCCGTTCCAAACGCGCTCCCCCGCGGCTTTGGTCCCCACTGCCGCAGGTGCCCCGTCTTTGTGTTCGACATTTGTCGCGTCGTCGCCCACCTCGCCCGCCTGCCGCCGGGCGCGCCCGCCCACAACACCTACAACCTCGGCGGCCCCGACCGCATGAGCCGCGTCGACATGGCGGTGGCGGTGGCGCGGCACTTTGGCTATGATCTGGGCGCCATCGTCTCCATACCCAGCGCCGAGGCCGGCGACAGGTGCGGGGCCGCGGCTCTTCGGCTTCCAGCACACGCATGGGGGCCAGCGGGTGCCCGACTGGACTGTCACCACCTCCAGGCAGCCAGTGCCTGCCCCTCTGTTGGAAGCAACTGCAACCGATCGAGAAGACGGCGATGGCAAACCTCGGCTTGCACAACTCGCGCTCTGCACCCTGTTCCCCACTCGCCGCCACCAACCGCCGCCACGCCGCCACCGCCCTGCCGCCCCACCCCTCACAGGGGCTACCAGAGCCCCCCAGACATATCGATGGTGATGGACCGCCTCAGGCAGGACCTGCCCTCCATCACGCTGACGTCATTCGCACAGGGCCTGGCCCTCATCTTCCCAAACCCCCCGAAGCAGTAGTCAGGCGGGCGCATCAGCCCTTCTTGCGTAAACCCTGGCACTGATGGTTAGAATTGCTCCAATAATTCTTCCTGGTCGCATGATTGTCTTGTGGACTTTGTTCAGTCTTTTGCCATTAGACCCCAGGTGTTGGTGTCTTTCGTCTTCTCAGGAGGGGATCCCTGTGCCCTTGGTCGTGGGCGCCACCAGCATACCTTGCATGCTCAACGCGCCCTTTCCTGCCCGTTGACAAGACGGGCGGTGCTTGGGCAGCATCACTGTGCTAGCGTGCAGGTTGCAGCTCAGAGAGAACCAAACTTTGGAAACTCATTGAGACTACCAGCAGCGTAATTGATGCGTCGGTGGGCCTGGTGCAATAGTCACTTGCGGGCGGGGCTCTGTCGGCTCAGCAGTCCGTTTTCGCGGGGCGCAGGGCGGCTGCATAGCAAGGGCATGGCCCCCAAAAGTAACCACAGTATGTGCCCCTTAACCGTCCAACGACAAAGTCTTGCCTTTGGGGCGCGCGTGACAACATGTATGGAGTCAGGCAGTTCATCTTTGCTGCCGTGGCATCCAGATGTGGCACCATCATGATCCTGCAGTTGGACTGCGGCTGACCAGAAGGTCTGAGAGGCTGGCCCAAGTCTCCATGCAGCAGCCCGGCCAGAATGGGAGAGCAGCGAGGCCAGCACCACACCACACGCACTGGATACCCCCCTTGAGGGCGCCTGGCCGTGGCTGAATCTGGCTCGGGTGCAACAGGGTGCGGTGCTCGGTGCGCGCCTGAAGGAGGATGGGCACCGATGGGTGACCCCTTGGCAACAGAGCAGTATACGCCAGGCCGTGCCCCGACACATACCTGTTACCAACAGCACCTCACACGTCAGAATGCTGACGGCCTGACTGAACGTGGCGCGTCGCTCTCGAGCTGAGCATCACGACCTGGCCGGCGTTTGTACTGCAGCGCGCTGTGGCACCTTGACAACGCTGTGCACCTGTACATAATGATGAGTCGTTTTCAGACCTTGCACATCAGGCGCTGCGGTCACCGCTCTGGCCCCATCAAAATAGACTCGTCTCCCCCTCCACTGCTGGCTGGTTGTTTGCTCGGGAAGCATTCAGACGACAAAAGATGAGGGCAACACAATTACACAGGGTTGTGTGTGCGAGGTCAAATTCGAAAACGCGAGGGAAGGCGGCGCATCGCGCATCGCCCATTCCTGTCCCTGCACAACAGCGCTGCTGCCAACAAACAAGCTGCGGCCGCACCCCCTGAAACGCCGCTTCCGCCCTCGCGTCGGCACCGAGCCAGGGGCCGTCGTCGCGACGGCCGCCCCGGCCGTGTCGCCCGCGTGCGTCGGCGCGTGTGCATGCGTGGCGGGCGCGTGCGTGCGCGCTATGCATGTGCTCAGTTGATGGCGATGTGCCTGTAGTTCTCGCCCGCGTAGACCGCCGCGTCCCCGAGCTCCTGCAGTGGTGAGGGTAGCAATGGGTGGGGTTGAGGGGTGGGGAGTGGGGCCGGGAAGAGGGGGGAGGGGTCCAGGAGAGGGGCCTTGAGGCTGCCAGACAGTGCGCAAGCGCGCGTGCATCACCGGCAGGGGTCGAGCCGGCGCGCAGCCAGGACGCCAGCGCGCGACCGCCCGCATGCAGCTGGAGCGGGATGCAGTCCCCGGACAGCCAAGCACTGTGCAAGGACGCACCGGCTACCAAGGCGCGGCCTGCCGCCAGGACAAGCATGCCTGTACAATGCTGGCGTCACCGGCAACCATAAAACCAAACCCCAGGCCCCGCATGTAACCCCCGTTTCGGCGGAAGCATCCCTTGTTCTGCCCTCGAAAAGCGCGCGCACCTCCTCGATGCGCAGCAGCTGGTTGTACTTGGCCAGGCGCTCCGACCTGCAGGGCGCGCCGGTCTTGATCTGGCCGGTGGACAGGCCCACCGCCAGGTCAGCGATGAAGGTGTCCTCGGTCTCACCAGACCTGCCGGGTTGGTTTGACACCGCATTGGAAGGTCGTGAGCCAGCAAGTAAATAGTAGAGTTTTGCGGGTGGATTGGCTGAGGGACGGGCTGAGGGCTGTTGAGGTACCAGGCGGCCCTCGGGTTCCAGGGCGCCAGGGAACGCCCTGACAACCTTAAACCCTCAACCCTACAGGAACATGCCTCCGAAGCGCGCGGCCGCCGTCGCTGCCCCGTGTGGCAGGCAGGTCTTCAGAGCGTGCCGGCGTGGCCGCCGCTGGCGCCTTCCTCTGTGCCTTGTGGCGCCCTGGCGGCTTTGGAGGGTTTTGAGCCCTCAACCCTGGACTAAGGATTGAACCCTCGAACCCAAAACCCTGCGTCCTTGCAGCCGCACCTGTGAGAGGCCATGACGCCCCAGCCCGCGGCCTTGGCCATCTTGACGGCCTCGATGGACTCGGATATGGACCCGATCTGTTTTTATTTTGGGGGGGGGGGGAGGTGGGGTTGGATGGTGGATGGTTGGGGAGGGAAGAGATGCGGCACGTGTCGCAGGGTCGTGGCAGGGCGCAGCGGAGGAAAAACAAGCGTGCGGCTGCTCGGGAGGGTTCAGGCTGCCGCCTTGCCCCCGCAGGGGCGTCGTCGCCGGGACTGTGCGCCCCGGCAACCAACGCCGCCCGGACCGGCGCGGCGGCTCCTTGCGCGGCCCCCCGCTCGTGACGACCCCCCATGATCCGACGCACGGCAGACCCTCGTCACCCAACCCCCCTCACAGGCCCACCTGGTTGATCTTGAGCAGCAGTGCGTTGGAGGCCTTCTGCTCGATGGCGTCCTTGATGCGCTTGGGGTTGGTCACCAGCTGGTCGTCACCCACGATCTGGCACTCGGTCTGTGGGTGCGGCGAGGGTGGTGGGTTTGTTTTTGTGTGTGTGTGTGTGTGTGTGTGTGTGTGTGTGTGTGTGTGTGTGTGTGTGTGTGTGCGCGCGCGCGCGTGTATCGTTGTGGGCATGTTGTACTTTTTGTGTTTATGTTGCGCGAGTTGTATGTGTGTGTGTGTAGTGGGTATGGGATGAGCACGCCAGGTGGAGGCTGCGTCTACGGGCTTGGGTGTCGTCGGGCAAAGCGGCGCGGCAGCGAAGCAGGTGTGGGGTTGCAGCGTTCATCGTCACAACCGCTTCGTGCCGCGCTGCAATGCCCCTTGCAGTCACACCGGCCGCCACTGCGGGGCAGCCGGCCGCCTCCCGCCCCGCCCCGCCCAGCCCTGCCGCCTGCTACTCCACGCCCCCTGCCGCCGCCGCTGCAGCAGAGTCCGCAGCCGCCCGGGCCTCCTCACACAATCTCAGCCTCCTGATACCCGTGCCGTCGACTTCCCGCCAGCAGAACCCCCAGTGCCCAAAACCCCAGGGCCCCGACACACCGACCCCCTCCCTGCACCTCAAGAACACATCACCGG
>NW_014010523.1:0-7206 GCF_000611645.1 Monoraphidium neglectum
CGGGTGGTGACGGTAGTGAGGGTGCCACCTGTGGCGGTCCACCCTTGGTCTGGGGCTGACGCCTCAGCGCGTTGCATCGGGGGCGGCAACAGTCCCTGTTTTGTTGCGTTTTGCAGGATGCTGGTAACCACAGCTGGCGGTCTGCTCCCTCCCCTGCTCGTGCTGCAAGGCCAAGCACATGAAGCAGCTGACCCTGGGATCGGGGTGTTCAGCAGCATCTCTTTTGAAGGTACAAGTCATCCAATCTATCTATATCAGCATAGGAGCAGGACCCCGAGAAGTTTGCAGGTTGGCGCCTCGGCCGACGCTGACGCCGCCGCATGGCCAGAATCCCGAAGTCTGCGCAGCTGACAGGTACCGTACCGTACAGAGAGAGTAGAGACGTCCAGCTCTCCAAACAGTTGAACAGCGTTTTATTGGGCGTAGCCTTTCTTTGACATACAAGGGCTGTGCTTGTGAGATCGATCTTCCTGGCGCGCGGGCACTCCACGCCAGCATCATGGCCACCTCGCAGGCGCTTTACGCGCGGATCTCCGCGCCTCGTCTGGATTTGAGGGTGCCGTCTGCGCTGGTGAGCAATTCGCAAGATAGCCCTTCTGGCCTTACCGTCAACGCTTGCATCGGGCCGTCCAGCGCCCGCTCACGCCTGCGATCGTGCACCAATATCACAGAGCTCAAGGCCCGTGGCCAAGGTGTTTGCGGGCAGGCGGGTCCTCGCGTGCCGCGCCACACCGCCCAAGGACGGGGGCAGCGGCGGGCAGCAGCGGGAAAACGGCGAAGCCCCAGGCAACGGCGGCAACAGCAACGACGTCGATTGGGATGCGGCCTGGGCAAGGTGAGCCCCAAATCACCGGGGGTTCAACGCGCATGGCGACATCAGATCGCGCTGGCGGTCTGCCGCATACTCTCGGCTGCGCTCTGCGTGGCCGCATGCACAGCTGGCCTCCTTCCCACGCAGCCCCGCCCCAAAATCGCGCCCACCACACCAGATATCAGCAGGAGCGCCCCGCGGGCGGCGCCCGCTCGGCCTCAACGCGCACGGTCACGCCCGGCAGCAGCCCCAACACCACCACGTCAGGCCGCGCGACGCCGAGCAACCCCCAGGTGCAGCCCCCACCCCTCAAACGAACTGCGGCGCCCCGCACGGTATCGCACCCCAGCGCGCGGCGCGCGGCCCCCCGTGAGCCCGCCTGAGTAGTGCCGGCGCCCTGGGGCGCCCCACTACCCTCCAGGCGCCAGCTGGGTGCGCTTGTCAGGGCGTGAGGCCGCCCTTGAAGCGACACAACTTCCGCACATCGGTTCTTCATCCACACACACCCACCCACACACACACACACACACACACACACACACACAAACACACAACATCACATCCACAGGTCCAGGGCCGCATCCGGCGCGAGGAGGGTTTCCTCCTGGGCCTCTGGACCCACCCCGGCTTCCAGGGCGGCATGGTCGCCGTGGCGGTCATCATATTCGTCGCCTTCATCGCGGCCGCGGGGGCGCCCCCGATGGACGACCGCTGCACGCTCCCCTGGTGCTGAGCATGGCCCGCCGCACGCGCCCACCAGGCGGCGAGCGTCGCCCTCGCCGCGGGCCCGCGGCGCGGTCGGCCCTGGGCGGCGTTTCCTGCGGCCGGCGCGGGGGCCGGCGGTGCCTCGGAAAGGAATGCTTCTGTTGATCGTGTTGTGAGGGCGGCCGAGCGGCCGCCAACAGCGCACGGCGGAGGAGGCGCAGGCGTCGGCGGCGCCGTTCCAGCGGCTGCCGTCGCCACACGCGGCTGCCGCCGCGGCGCCGCCGCCGCGGCCTGCTGATGGTTTGGACGCCGGGCTGTTTGGAGAGCAGGGCGCAGCGAAGGGATCCACACGTGCGCGCGGCCTTGTGGCGCACCACCCTTCTTGCACAGGCCGCCCGGTAGCGGGCCGGGGCCGCAATTAATATACAACAAGTGTGGGCCGGACGAGGTTGCCAGGGACTGTACAACAACAGAGGGCGTGGAACCTTGCGGCACGAGCGCTGGCCATTCTGTAGCGGCGCACCCCCCGGCCCGCGCAACGGGCAGGCCTCCCGTCCGGTGCCGGTCTGAGCACAACACTAGGACGGCACGCGCGGGTTGACACCCCTGGTTCTCTGGGAGGGGGCTCACCTTTGGGCCCCTCGCGCGGCCTTGCCGCTTCCCAGTTGACAGGGCACCCAAGAAGTTGTGCCCGCAGCCATCAAGCCCCGCGTGCCGCGGGAACGGCCCCTTGGCCGGCGCGGCGCGCGCCGTGCTGGCGGGCAGGCGGGGGCTGTGCTCTTTTGTATGACGATGGCTCTAATGTTCCTGAGCAGCTGTGCCCCATGTTGTCATCCCCGGCGATGTACACGCACACCCCTTCCCCACCCCACCCATGCAACACCTGGGTGCACCGGCCCGACATGGCCGCAGCTGTCTTGTGCCGGTGCCTGGGCGGTGCGACTGGCTTCCGTCCTGCCGAAGGGGCGTTTTGGGTGTCGGAATGTACCGCCTCAGCGTCATGCACCATGCCCGCCGTGCGGCGTGTATTTGCGCCTCCCCGCACCCTTATCAGTTGACTCAAAGCCCGACACGGGAGGCCCGCAAAGGGCCAGAGCAGCGGGAGCTCGCGCCCTCGCTCCAGGACCCCCCTCATTTTCACCGACGGGCCGCCCCTTGCGCGCGTTGCGCAGTCACGATCCCTCGCCACGCTCCTGCAGTTGCGGTTCTCGCCGCATCCCTTCACCCACACACGCAGAGCGCTCCGCGCCGGGCTGCGACGCCGAGGCAGCGCGCACACGTGTGGTTGTAGGCACCCGTTTGAAGCGCCACAGCATGGCGCCGCCACTGGCTGGCTTGCCGCTCGCACGGCCACCTTGCGGTGGGCCAGGAGGCCCGCCTGTCGGCACGTGTCACCCCATCCACAGCTTGACCGCCACCTTGAGCGCTGAAACGCTCACACGCGTGGTTGCACACTCGTGTTGTGCATGCGCCCTGGCCATCCACCTCTGTGCATGAGCCGTCAGAGGCTTCAAGGCACAGCTTCAAGAGCCTTTGAGGCGAGAGGAACCCGTCAATCGGTCCCAGACACCCACAAACCTGATGCTCACAAGACGTCTGCCAGGCACCTCGCCGTATGGCCCATGTGCGGCCCGACACGGCGCCTGCGCCTTGCAGTATGGGGCTCGTGCCCAGCAACACAAGGTTATGGCATCACCAATCCACACGTGCGCTGTTTCGGTGCTTGTGTATGCAGCAGTAGGTTGGTCGTGGTGCGACGCTTCGCACGAAACCAGGCGTCATGCATGCAATTTTGGCCGCCTGCACCCTGTGCGTGCCACGCTGTCAAGATCGTGCAGCCGTACCCAGAAGCCTGCCGTTTACAAAGCAAAGGCTTAGCGCGTAGAAGGGTAACCTCGCACTTGAGGCATCAGCGGCAAGCAGACTGATGGCAGCAGAATGCGTGGTCGGATTGGCCACAAGGCACGGGCCAATGAGCTCTGTGCATCTGATGCCCGCCAAGACTGCGCTGTCATGCGGACAGGCCTCCTGCACAACCCACAGTGCCTCGTGCTCATGCTACATGGCGGCGGGCGGCCCCTTGCGCTGCATCAAGCATGCCGGCAGTGACGATCGGCCGCTCTGGCGCATCTTCGTCTCCTAGGGCATCGAATCCCGACACAATATATCATCATGTCAAAGCGTGGCTGCGTGCATGTGATCGCCCTGCTTGCGTCCTTCCGCACACACTCCTCAGGGGCAAATTACCGTCGTTGACAGCGAGGGGGCCAAGAAGAAGCGATTACACAGCACGCCGAGTCACAAATTCATGTCGTAGTATGTTGGAAGGCGTGTTACGGGAGGGTGGTACGCTTCCGGAGGGGCACAGAACCTTGTCATCGCATCAGAGGTGTGGCCTGGTCGGAGGACACATTGCTCGCTCCGAAAGCCTGGCGTGCCAGGTTACTTTCATTGTTGTCTTGATTACGCATTGCATTTAGGAGTCGATTTCTAACCTTGATCAAGCACCAGCGGGGCCACCTACTGCTTGTTGGGCCGCCTCAGGCGCGGGGACGATACTCGTGGAGTTTTGTAACTTGTATCAGAGAGGTACGCGAGCGGGGCTCGTGATACGTGGGGCTCACGCTGGAATTCGCAGTGTGCGCGGGGGCGTGAAAGGAGGGGCCCGAGTGCAGACCTTCGCAGCAGCAATCTATAGCGTGCCTGGCTCTCATGGTGCTTGCTCACCGGCGCGCAGGTGGCCGGGCATTGGTTCCAGGCCCTGTTGGCCCCGGGTAGCTGATTCCGGCAGCCTGGAGCTTCCAGGCGACATTATTGCTTCGAAAACGACGGGTGATTATCAACGGCTGGTTTCGGGGTTGTTGGCCAATGCCCTGTGGTCGCGCCTGCGCCGTGAGCGATGGTCCAGCGTTCGCGCCGATGACGGTGGTCGGGCTGCTCCACATGCGCGCGCCCGGGAGTCCCCGTCCCCTTACAAACGGCTCCCTTCCCACGCCAGGCCCGATGCCCTCCTCGGGCCTCACAGCCGCACCTGCTGTGGCCGGCGCGCTTGGCACGCCCGGCAAGGCGCAGCGCGCCACAGCGCTGCTGCCGAGCGGCGGCGTCGTGAGGCAGGAGAGCATTGTTGTCGCGATCAACGAAATCATAGCCAACGGGGAAGACCTCGGATTGGTGCTACCAGACATTGACGGGACCCAGCAGCCGGCCGCCGCGCGCGCGGTGCTCACCACCGCCGAGGCCGCCGCGGCCTTCGCAGCCGCGGCCTCGCACGATGGCGCGGCGGCCCCGGCGCCCGCGGCCGCGCCCGCGGCCGCAAGCGCCGAGTGCGCCAGCAGCACCAACGAAGGCCTGCTGGCCGCCGCCGCGGGCGCCGGCGGCGACGCGGGCCAGCCGCTGGGGCTGGAGCAGGCGTGGCAGCGGCTCGGCGGCCGGGAGCTGCCGCGCCTGCCCTCCCTGGACGCCGCCATGGCCGACCGCCAGGGCAGCCTGGGCGGCTTGTATGAGATAGAGACCGACTGGCTTGACGGCATCAGCGACAGCGACGCCGATATGGTCCTGGCCGGCGGCGACGGCGGCGGCGGCGGCGGCGGCGGCGGCGGCGCGGGCGCGCTCGGCCGCACGCTGTTGCGCGGCAACGACACCGACGCGTCCGGCTGCCTCAGCAGCGCCAAGTGAGCGCGAGCGGCGGAGTGCCGCCGTCCGGGGCCTGGGACCCCCTGCCCTGCATGTCCCTTCCTCCGGACAGAGGCTGGCCCCGTCCGCCCCGACCGCGCCGCGCCGCACAGCCGCGCGCGGCCTGTCCGTCGAGCCCGGACGCAAGCCTCGGCACATCCGCCCTCACCGCTGGCCGCCTGATTGACCATCTGCCCCCAACAACCCCCCCTCTACCCGCCCCCGCAGCTACAACACCCTCAGCAGCTGCGCGTCGCTCACAGCGGCGATGCAGGGCCTCTCCGCCGCTGCGAGCGGCACGCACCTGGGTTGGGTGCAGCTCCCAGGGCCGCTGGCGAGGGGCGGGGCCCCGCTCAACCAGTCAGCCGTGCAGGACGCTTTCTTCGCAAGCGGCGTCATAGCCACGCCGCTGGACGCGCTGGCTCAGGCGCGCCGCCCTGGGGCCGCTGGGGTTGCCGGCGAGCTGCAGCCGCAGCCTAGCGTCTGCCCCTGGGGCCCCCTGCAGCGGCCGCCGCCACTGGAGGTCGACCTGAGCAGCGGTGGTGGCAGGAGCGGCGCCGACGGCAGGACCCCCTCTGGCTATTCGCCAGCGGCGGCGGCTGCGGCTGGAAGCGCGGCCGCGCAGCCCTCTGAGCGCGCCAACAGCGCAGCCAGCGGCGCGAGCGGCGTCGCGGCCGCGGGCACCGCGCTCCAGGCGCAGGCGCAGCGGCAGGGCCCGGCCGCGACATCGCCGGCCGCCGCGACCGACGGCGCAGCAGGGCCTGCGTTGCTGCAGCCCGCGCGGACACTCCGGCAGCTGGGTCGCGGCAGGCCCGACGGCTTAGATTTGGAAGCCCTGCAGTCGCTCCTCGCCACGCAAGGGATGGATGAGGGCTTTGGCCTGATCAGCAGCATCGACCTGCCCGGGGTCATGCGCGTTGGCGGCTGCGGCGGAGGGCAGCAATCCCGCCGCGGCGGCGCGCGCGGCGGCGGCGCGGGCGAGGCGAGCCAGCAGGCCCCGGCACTGCTGCCGGGCCTGCAGCAAGGGCAGCAGCACCAACAGCAACAGCAGCAGCACCAGCAGCAGCTGCTGCTGCTGCAGCAGCAAATGCAGCAGCGGCAACTGCAGCAGCAGCTGCAGCTGCAGGAGCAGCAGCAGCAGCAGCAGCAGCAGCAGCAGCAGCAGCAGCAGCAGCAGCAGCAGCAGCAGCAGCAGCAGGCCGCCCCCCTAGCGCCGACGCCTGGCAAGTTTGCCGGGCGGCTCCAAGGCATGTTTGCAAAGACAGCCGCACTCCTGGCCGGCAACGGCCGCAGCGGGAACGGCCTGGCGCCGCCGCAGCTGCCCCAGCAGCAGCTACAGCAGCAGCAGCAGCAGCCGCTGCAGCAGCTGCTGCAGCAGCAGCACTCTGGCGGCGTCGCGTCCAGCGGGTCCTCAGGCCCACCTCCCCCCGTCGTCGGCGCGCCGGTGGCGGTCCCTGTGTCAATCGACATGGACATGTACTCGCCCTTCATGGCGGCGCCCTTCCTGCCTATGGCCGGCCTCGTGCACCCTGTCGACGCCGCCGCGGCCGCCCCCGCGGCCGCCATCCAGCTGCAGGCGTCGCTGGAGCTTCAGCTGTCCGGCGCGGGGCAGGCCGCGCTCTGGGGCGTCGGGTCTGGGGGGTTCGCGTCGGAGCCCTGCAACATCTCCTATGGTTCTGCGCCCGAGCCGCTGCCAGACTTCTTCGGAGGCGCCCACCCCTCCGCCTCCGGCGCCGCCGGGGCCGCCGGCGCCGGCGCCGGCTCGGCCGTGTCCGAGCAGCAGCGGAAGATGCTGGTGTTCCGGCGCCGGCAGAACGAGGCCGGCGGCGGCGGCGGCGCGGCGCGCGTCATGACGTTCAGTCGCGAGAAGATGATCTCGTCGGCGATGGAGCGCGCGCAGCAACACCGGAAGCTGGACAGGTCTGCGCGCGGCTCGACTTCGGCTGGCGCCGGGCGCTCGCGCGCGTCGTCGCAGCGCCGCGCAGCAGCCGCGGCGGCCGCCGCCGCCGCCGCCGCAG
>NW_014010522.1:0-1333 GCF_000611645.1 Monoraphidium neglectum
GGGTGGGGATGTGGGTGGGGATGGGGGTGGGGGTGTGGGGGGTGCTTTTGGTTTCACAGCCCTAAAGCTGCATTGCAGTGCTTTACATGGGGTATGGGGAAACGTACTTTGATTGCACGTGGTTTGAGGCCTTCCACCCGATGCTGCACAGTGGATGGGACCCGCATCTGGTGCAAGGCGGCCAAATGCCTCAACAAACTAGAAGGGGTCCTGACCAGGGCCCCATCCCAAACCACATCATCATGTTTCTGAGCCCAACAACGCCCAGGTGCAGAATCGTTGCCCATGCACGCACAGGCACTCGAACCGCAGATGTGCCCCTTCACAGCCCTTCCGCCCCATGCTCGCCTGCAGGCAACACCGCCGCCGAGGGCCCCCCCCTCCAGCGCTCCACCCCCAGCGATGCACGATAGCCCATTCCGATGGCGCTCCTCTCCCACCCCCCCGGCCCCCTGCCTGCCTTGCATGTCACCTCTGTTGCAGGGCACCGCGTTCCCGATGTGCGAGCGGGAGCGGCTGGGGCTGCGGGGCCTGCTGCCAGCCTGCCTCTCAGATATGGACACACAGGTGCGGGGCCGCCGAGGGGGCCAGTTGCTCTGCGTTGCACATATTGCAAATCCTTGGCCCGGCGCGCGCCCGCTTTCTCGGCCAGGCGCTGAGGCTATGGGCAACGGTGCTGCTGGCTTCTGTAAGCAAATGCATGCGTCTCAATTGCTCTATTGCATTTGCGTGTCGTGATGAACGCGTCAACGCGGCGGCGCGGCGGCGCCGGCACGGACGCGGGGCGCGCGGCGCGGCAGGCACGCCTGAGCACCGGGGGGTGTGAGGCCGCGCGTCAGGGCGCGCAGGGGCACGCAGGTCTCGGCTGGTGCCGTGCGCGTTGCATTGCCAGCTGGCGCCCACAGTTGCGGCGCGCGCGCGGCAAGCTTCCCTCACTTCTCATTGTTTCCCACCAACGCTCAACACCACACCACGCGCCGACGCCGTCTCTGGATCCTGTTTCGAGATCGCCGGCCCCTGCGCCGCTTTCCCCACTTCGACTTCTGAGGGCCTGAAAATCGCATCTTGCTAAAACCTGCTGGTGGCTGCCCATCAATCTTCCGCAGAAGGACCGGGTGATGCGCGATTTCTACTACGGCCTCAACCAGATCCCACCGGAAGACATAGGGTCGGGGATCACGCGGGAGATGGAGAGGCGGTGGAGGGTGCTATCGGGCCTGCAGGTGGGGGAAGGACGCACGCAGCAAGGGCGCATGCACAGGTGTGATTTTTAATGATTGTTTACCTCGTGCGTGTGTGTGTGTGTGTGTGTGTTTGTGTGTGTGTGTGTGTG
>NW_014010522.1:2105-7973 GCF_000611645.1 Monoraphidium neglectum
TGTGTGTGTGTGTGTGTGTGTGTGTGTGTGTGTGTGTGTGTGTGTGTGTGTGTGTGTGTGTGTGTGTGTGTGCGCGCGTGTGTCCAGACGTGGTTTGCACGTGCCGCAGCAGCGGCGGTCGGCACGCAACCGGGTGCTGTCCAGCTGCCAGGCGGCAAGGGCTGCAGCATTGGGCCCCGAAACGCAGGCACTCGGCTCTGCAAAACCCCCCTCCCCCCGAGCCCATTGCCCGCATGTCGGACGGGGCGTGGGCGGGACCTTTTTTGGTTGTTGTTGTGTAGACCCATCTCACTTACACATGATCCAGCACACATATGGACGTATGTACACACGCCATGGGGGCAGAGAGACCCACCCTCAAACACATCCCCACGTCCACACGCAGCGAGCCCTGTGGCGTTCAGTCGTGTCCTGACCCTCTGAAACCCTCCTCAACCAATCCAACCAACCTCACCACTCAAAACCTCAGGACCGCAATGAGACGCTGTTCTACCGCGTTCTGGTGGAGCACTTTGAGGACATGGCGCCCATCGTGTGAGTCATCACGAGTCGAAATCCTGACTGCTTATGATGAGTCACCGCGCGTCACCTCAGCGGGCTGCGCTGCCGCCTCGCAGCAGAGTATGACTCGCCTCACCAGCAGCCGGTGCCGCTGGCGCGCCTTCCCTGCGGGACACTGTAACGGCCCTAATCATCGCTCGTCCCTGCTCTTGCACATGCTGCCGCTGGCCCCGATTCCGCCTCGCCACCCACATGATTGGCGAATTGTGAACGCCCCCCTCCCCCCCCATACGCATACGCATTCCGTCTCACATCTCCCCTCGCCTCTCCCCCCGTTCCCCCGGCACACATCCTCTCTCCAACACCGCCCCCAGCCGCACTGATTGTACACGTTGACTGTATGTACAGTATACATGCTGACTGTACCTCCCCTGCCCCCCCCCTTGCCACCCACCCCATGCAGGTACACCCCGACAGTCGGATGGGTCTGCAGCAACTACCACACACTCTGGCGGCGCCCCCGCGGTGTGCCTTGCGCCTGATCACGCCGGACGCCCTGTGCTTGTACCCCTCCCACGCGCCCCGGCCACAGCCGCCCCGCCGCTCGGCGTCCGTTGCGTGGCGCCTCCCTGGGGTGGCGCCACCCTGGGGTGGAGCCCCACGGCGCTGTCCTCTCGCTTTGCATTCAGACTATCTAGTGACTTCAGGCACCTACGCCTTGCACTGAACGTCAGAAACAACTTGCACGTCAGAAACAAACATTCCTGCCCCAGCCCAAGGAGGCTTCTCCTCCCTGTCGTGTCATCTCACGCGTCTTTGCCACCTGATGATCCTCGATGACGTCATTTTACTAAACCTCGGCTTTGGTCACCAAACAACCCCAGGCATGTTCTTCACGAGCGAGGACAAGGGGCAAATGGCCTCAATGGCTTACCACTGGCCGCAGGCAGGTGGACCTCGCACTCTATTCGGTTGCCGTGCAGCTAGGGTGGCATGCGCAGGGAGGGTGCAGGGTGGCGCACGCGCGCATTGAAGCAGTTTTCTGGCGCCAGGCGCGCGTTCGTGCACTCGCGACGCGCAGGCAACGCGCCATCGTCGGTGTTTGGTGCGCACAGGCTTGATCCCAGCGGCCCGCGGCGTGCCCCTTCGCGTGCGCCACTAACAGCTGCCAGCAGTCAGGGTCTGCCTGCGAGCCCTGCCAACGCCACGCCCGTGCACATGTGGATGTGTGCCACAGGAGGATGTCCAGGCGATCGTGGTGACCGACGGCAGCCGCATCCTCGGACTGGGTGATCTGGGCGCCAACGGCCTGGGCATACCCATCGGCAAGCTGGGTGGGTTTGGCTGTCGGTGATGAGATATTTTGGACCCCCAGCCTCAACAAAATCATCATCCCGTGTGCTTTGGGACGCGTGACTCCTGCCTAGGCATGCCCCCTGCCAGGTGCCCCCAGGCGCCCTCGGCCCAGCGAGAATGGCAGCGTTGAGGCCCCTGTGACGCGCACACTGGATTCTCAGCCGCGCTTGTGACTGGGTCCGCACAAGCGTATGCACCCATCACCGCGTCGCCTGCACCCTCGACCCGATCTCCAACCCCAACCCCAAAGATCTGTATGTGGCTGCAGCCGGATTCGACCCGTCCAAGGTTCTGCCCTGCATCATCGACGTGGTGGGCGGTGGGTGGTGGGTAATGGGCCCCTTGCTTGCCAACCACAACAGTCACGGGGCCGGCAACTTACGTATCCAGCAGTGATTGCGCACCACTTAGATGGTTCCGCTCGCCTGTACGTTGAGCACTGTGTGTGGTGGTTGGTGCACTGCATGCTCATTCCTTTCCAATCCCTCCAAATCCGCAGCCCCTTTGCCAGCGAGGGCCGTGCTTGACTGTTGCAACTCACTCAACCAAGCAGTTTACGCCGCCAGGGTGCCAACATGAAGCGGGAGGTCCCTCTAACTCAATTGGTGGACTTCCACATGCTATATAGATGCGTGCCTATTTGCGCTCACATGCAATTTTACTATGCAAAATAGCTGGTACAACGCACACCACGACATACATTCACATACACGCGTCAGGGCACCGACAACGAGCGGCTGCTGGGTGACCCCCTGTACGTGGGGCTGAGGCGCAGCCGCGTCAGGGGTGACGAGTATTACGCCCTCGTCGACGAGGTGCGTCACCCGGTGACACGCGGCCGCCCGGCTGTCGGGTGACGCGTGCACCACTGACAAGCGGCGGAGCCGTCTAGCGGCGTGCCGGCCGCTGGAGACATGGCACCTGCGCACCTGGGAGGGGGGAGTGTGAGGCGGTGGCAGGCATCAGAGCGACGCCACCTTAAGGACCGCGCGCCACCTGAAACCTCCTCTCGGCAGTTTGTGCGTGCGGTGACGCGGCGGTGGCCCAACGCGGTGCTACAGTTTGAGGACTTCAGCATTGGTGGGTCCTCGATAGATGTGCGTATTGGGCCACCGGCCCTTAAATTGCAAGGGAGCGCCGCTTAAATTTGGGGCTGGGCGGGCATGCAGATGTTCGTGCGGCGAGGGGGGAAGTTGAGGGGTTGCAGGGCAGAGAGCAAGACCAGGGACGAGAAAGAAGAGAGGTGCACACCCGGCCTGCCGTTCCAGCTGCAGGGAAGCTGCAGACCCTGAACTGCCTGGAACCCAGTGTGACCGCCCGCTCGTCTGCCGCTACCGACAGAGCACGCGCGGCCGCTGCTGCAGCGCTACCGCCAGCACCACCTCGTCTTCAACGTGAGTGGGCGGGGCCGCGCGCCGCTGCAGGGGCAGGGGGGGACCCGCTGCCTGGGCGTGACCGGGCGGCGCCCCGTTGTTCCCGGGGCCACTTGGCGGCAGCGGTGAACTCCCTTCGCTGCGTCCTACCCACACGGCCTGTAGCTCGACCATCGCGAAGGCGCCGGCCCCCACACACCGCCTTGATCGCCGCATCACGCCGACTCGAAAGACCGCCTTTGTCACTGCCGACCGATTCTCCGGGCGACGCTGCTGTCAGGATGCTTGCCCCATGGCCCTGGCTCATGGAGCATACCCTGACATCCCCCCCCCCGTCCGACCCACTGGCCTGCGCAACGAGTCACCCGAACAATAGCAAAAAACCCTCTCCTACCCAACGACACCACCGCACCCCAACATACTTTGTGTCATGTAACCGCTCATCCAACCATTCATCATTTTTTCTTTTTCATTCATCACCAAACAGGACGACATCCAGGGCACCGCCGCAACGGCTGTTGCGGGGCTGTACGGCGCCCTGCGCGCCCAGGGCCTGCCGCCCGCTGACCTGGCGCGGCAGACGGTAGTCTGCCTGGGGGCCGGGTCGGCGGGGATGGGGGTGGTGCAGATGATCTGCGACGGTGAGTGATTGATTTTTCATCTTCAATTATGGTTGATGCGCGGGCGTGGATCAAGGGAATGGCGGATTGGAGACGGCTTGCCGCGCTGCAGTTGGGGTGCTGACTGCTGAGGCGTGGCGCCAAGAGGGGTGGGAGCGGGCCTTGAACGCCAGATGGCTGCCGTCGCACGCGTCGCCGCTGCGCGTGCCGCGTCGACGCCTCCCCTCCATCACCTCGTCTTCGACCGGGAACGCTCCCATCTTCCGCCACTTTTTGCTTGCCTGCAGCTATGGAAGCGCAGGGCGCGGCGCCCGAGCAGGCGCGCGGCAACTTCTGGGTGCTCTCGTCCAAGGGCCTCATAACCGCCGCCAGGTGTCGCCCCATCAATGCAAAAAAAACACAAGCCGCCGCCGCCGGACCGGCTCAGGCTGCTGCAGCGGCGACTTTGCGCGTGCTTCATCGCAATTGTTCGATCGCTCACGCCGGCTGCTGCAGCGCCGGCGGACAAACAAAGGGGAGGAGTGCGTCGTTTCAGGGGTCGCACGCGTCAGCAGAAACAAGGGGCGGGCCCAGGGGCGCGGGCTTTCAGCTGCCCTCGCGGCCCCACACTTGCAAATTGCATCCCTCAGGCCTGGAATAGATGTGCTCAGCCATTTCGGCACCCGCTCCAACCAGCCGCTCTTCAAATACCAGCCACAACCACACACACCCGCTTGGTCCTTAAATGATTAAACTGCCGGCCATCACCACCCAAAATCCACCGCGACTCCTCTCTCAACCACCAGCCACCGCCCCACACTGCCGCGCCGCGGCCTGTCCCTGGCCCGGCACGCAGGCCCGCCATCCCCTGCAACGTGGTGCCTTTTGCGCGCCCCGAGGCTGAGCTGGAGGGAAGCTGCCTGCTGGATGTCGTGCGCAGGGCCAGGCCCACGGTGCTGCTCGGGCTCGCGGGTGAGTGCGCCCGCGCCGATCACTGCATTTGAATGCCGTTTCAATCCGAAGCCTGAAGCAACAGTGTCTTGCGTGTCTGCGTGGAGGGGGCAGCTTGCATGCCTGCATAAATGTTTGTTTTTGGGGGAGAGGGGGGGTGATTTAATGTCAATGGGGACCTTCAAAAGCAATCCGGAGCTTGCTATGCTCTTGACGATTCTGGACCGTGGCAGAGCCTCAGTTCAGGGTTTATCGGCCCAACCAGGTGCGCACACGCACGCTCATGTTGAGCCCGGGCACGCGGTTGCTTGCCACCCCCCCCCTTTCCCCCTGCCGCCGGCGCGGCGCAGGCGCGGGGCGGCTGTTCGCGCCCGATGTGCTGGCGGCCGCGGCGGAGGGCTGCGAGCGGCCGATCATATTCCCGATGAGCAACCCCACGATCAAGATGGTGGGCGATGAGCCGCAAACACCTCATGGTTGGAGCACTTGCTGGATCGGAGGGATTGCACAGGGATGATCCGCTGTGTGGCGCATGTGAAACTGGGCGGGCGGAGGAGCGCGCATGTCATGCACAACAGGCGCCGGTGCGCAGCGGGCGCGGGGCCATCCAGGGCCTAAGCAATCTTTGTCACCCTTCTTGACACATGCTCAGAAATTATTGCGGCGGGAGCCAGGGCTTCCCATCACCACACATCTTTTTCTGTTCCGAGGTGCATCCACCCCTGCTCTCACTTGCAAGTCACAGCTCGCACCTACACTCACACCCGCCCTGAGCCTCTCGCGGCACGGCCGACCCACCCCCCCCCTCTCTGCAGGAGTGCACAGCTGAGGACGCCGTGCTCGCCACCCAAGGCCGCTGCGTGTTCGCCAGCGGCAGCCCGCAGCCGCCCCTGGACTACCGCGGGGTGACTCTTGAGTTCTCACAGGCCAACAACCTGTATATCTTCCCCGGTGGGTGCAAATTTGTGATATGGTGGGCCGGCCCCACCGCCGTGCGCTCAAGAGCGGCCGTTTCCTGCCTTGTCGCACAGCCAGCTTCAGACCCCGCTGCTTGACCCCGCCTCCAGCCCCCGCCTCAATACTGACCA
>NW_014010521.1:0-1298 GCF_000611645.1 Monoraphidium neglectum
AACAGGAGGGTGGCTTGGATACAGCAAAGCCCACCTGGTGAGCGAGAGCTTGGGTCCGTCGCGCTCTCACCATGGTTCTTGACAACAGTGTCACTGATTGTGAGTGAATGTTCTCTTTTTGATCCCTCCAATTAAAATATACTGGAAGGAGGGCTGTCTCGTTGTCTACTTGACATGAAAAAGTTGCAGGAGCTGCTCAGTTGTTAACAAGACATATGCGTTGTGGATTGCGTACTGCCCGAGGTTGCAGCATGTTGGTTGTGTGCACACACTTGCGACCGCTGGAAACTGTCTTAGAACATCACATGCGCCTGGCCAGCTGCAAATGGTAGGCGATGGCCGTTGGTTGCATTGCCTGGCTGCGTCTGCTGCACTGCACACGGTGTTTGCGCGTATCATATGTCAACAACAGCAAGCCCTGCGCACCGTCTGCTGTACCGCACGCGATGTTCGGTGAAGGTTTGGTTGGCAACGTCAGCAAGGCGTATCCGTAGAAAAGCTGCTGCCCTCACCGACTGCACTTGTGTGCAAAGCTAAGCTACGCCTTCTGTGCACAAATGTGCACTCGTCGTCTCGTCTTTTTTTTGGGCATCTGCCTCTGACCTCACGTGCTTGGGGCATCCTATATGTGACCGAGCAGAAGGAGAGACGTCACTCAGTTGAGCCTTGAGGCGTACCCCTTGTACCCCTTGTAGCGAGGGGTCCTTCTGCGACATCAAGATGAAGTTACCCCTACTGCCCTAACTGGCTGTCCTAGTCATCAACGTCCTTATGGAGTCGCAAAGCAGCATGGCCGCGCAACAATGGGCACAGCGGAGTTCGCCAGGGGGGCAACGGCGGGGCGCAGAAAATTCTGGTGCAAGTCACTTTCGGACTCAAGAGGTGCGGCTGTCCACCCCTCAGGACAGCGCACACCCCAGCGTGCCCTGTGCGTGGACGCTCGGTGCTGGCGTCTCAGCCGGAGCCTGCGAGCTTGAACAGCTCCCTGAGCTCTTCTGGGCTAGGCCTGAGGGGCATGTTGGCATAGCACCGCTCCAGCAGTTCCTCCAGCCGCTCATACCTGCAGGTTAAGCAGGTGGTGGTTGAGACGCAGACCACACATGGGTTGGTGTTTTGTTAGTGGTGAAGTGTGTGTGTGTGTGTGTGTGTGTGTGTGTGAGTGTGTGTATGGGTGTGAGTGTGTGTGTGAGTGTGAGTGTGCGTATGTGCAGGGTTGCGTGCATGTGTGTGTGTGTGTGTGTGTGTGTGTGTGTGTGTGTGTGTGTGTGTGTGTGTGTGTGTGTGTGTGTGTGTGTGTG
>NW_014010521.1:1706-3522 GCF_000611645.1 Monoraphidium neglectum
TGTGTGTGTGTGTGTGTGTGTGTGTGTGTGTGTGTGTGTGTGTGTGTGTGTGTGTGTGTGTGCGCGTGCGTCAGAGAAATAGCAGTTCCAAGCCTCAAAGCTGGCCCCGCAAACCTTGCGGGCTCACCGGGACAGCAGCTCCTCCTTGAGGCGCCCCCACATCGCGTCCGCAAGCGGCGTGGGCCCCAGGTGCTTCCTGACGCGGCCGTACAGGGCGTCCAGCTTCTTGTCAGCTCCCTCCATGACGGACCTGATGAGGGAGCGCACCTAGGGTGTGAAGCACACGGTCACGGCGTGGGGGGAGAGGGTTAAGCCACGCGTGCCAAAGGGCAGTGTTCGAATTTGGAGGGGAGATATTGTGCGCGCCATGCAGTAACACTGGGTTGAATGCGGTGATGACAAGGGCGGCGTACGCATATGGCGCGTTTCAAGCTGGGCGCGGCAGGCCGGTCAGGCATTCGTGGGCTCGATGAAACGGGCCCGTCTGCGGCTGTCAGCGGCAATGCAGCGGAGCGCAGCCGCCTGCGCCTGCGGCGTGCTCGCCTCGTTGGCGGAGCAATCTTTCTGGAAGGCAACCTCTGGCGGTGAGACCACCTGGAGAGCCAATGGCAAGGCAAGGGGCAGGCAGGGTGAGCGAGACCTTGGCAGGGCACGCTCAGTGACCGCGGCTGTGCGGCTGCTACCAGTTGCTTTTACACATGGTCCCGCCCACCCAACAGAAATGAAGGAACACCGACCAGCGAGGCAGTCGCTCACCTGCAGCAGCTTCTCGAGCTTTTCACCAAACTCTAGCAGCCGCCACAGCTTGCCCCACTCCAGCTGGTCCTGTGAGATGGTGGTGGTGGTGGCGGTGGTGGTGCTGGTGAGGGTGGTGTTTGTCGTGGGTGCTCTCGTTTTTGGGGGGAGGCAGCCCGGGGCTGGGGGCAGCATTGAGAGCCTCGGCAGGGCCCACCAGGCACCAAGCAGGCAGGCAGCTGGGGCAAATAATTACTCATGGCTGTAAAAGCGGGTTGTGCAAGGAGGGCGTCAAAGCTGGGATGTAGATTGCCAGAAACCCTCGAGAGCCAAATGGCGCCCACATGGGCCGAACAGGACGCCAACCCTCATCCCTGCACCTGCCGCAAGTCTGCTTGGGCCTTGGACATCCTGCAATCCACACCCTGGGTGTGTCAGAACTTTGCGAGACCCGCCCCGCGGCGCTCACCCGCACATACTGCGCCACTGCGCCCTCCCGCCTCGCGTCTGCCTGCTGCACCGACTCGCGCAGCGCGGGCGCCCTGCGCAGCGGCCGTGCAATGTGGGAATGTGACGCAAGGGTGGGTGTTGCGGATCAGCACTGTAGACAGTTGAGCAAGCTGAACCCAAGTAGTGAGAGCTGGTCAAACTGCAACCCTTTGCATAAAGGTGCTGTTGCGTCATGCCTTTGTCACCATGCACCTTTGCCGACCCCACACCCTCATACAACGCGTCCACGCGCGACCTGCACATAGCACTGGGCTCATTGCTGGCAGCGCCCTGCTGCTCACGTGCCCTGCAGTGGCGCCAGCTCGTCCGCAAAGTGGCCGTAGTTCTCCAGGCGCAGCCGGTCAGCGTACTTGGCATCGCCCGCGGCCTGGCGCTCCAGGCAAGCAAACACGCGCCCTGCCAGCGCTGAGTAGGCGCTGTCGACCTCTGCGCTCCGTGGTTGCGTTTTGCAAGCGCAGCGTGTGTGGTGTATGTGTATGTGTATGTGTGTGTATGTGTGTGTGTGTTTGTATGTGCATGTGTGTGTGTGTGCGCGTGGAAGTGTGTGTGCGTGTGTGTATTTGTGTGCGGG
>NW_014010521.1:4283-8364 GCF_000611645.1 Monoraphidium neglectum
GCGCACGCGAGTGTGTGTGTGTGTGTGTGTATGTGTGTGTGTGTGTGTGTGTGTGTGTGTGTGAGAGAGAGAGAGAGCGCGTGCGTGCGTCAGGGGGGCAAGTGGATGCTGGGGTGAGAAGGTGGTGTCGATGGTGAGGAAGAGGCTGAGGCTGCGTGCAGTGGGGGACTGCCGTTGGACGGTCTGCAGGGTGACTGATGATGGGCGCGGACGAGGTGCAATGGGCGCTGCGGCAGCAGTTTAGTGGTTCCTCTGAGCCTGCAAGCCGCGCGCCACCACCACTCAACCCGCTGTCGCCGCGTCCGCCAACGTCTGCTTCGCAATCCAGAAATGAGGAGCGCCCACTGGCCCTTGCAAGCTCTGTCAACAACTCTCCAGGCAATCCCCCGCCCACCTGCCCGCACAGATGCCGCCGCCTGCCGCGCCGCCGCCGCCTCCAACTCCGCGGCCGCCGGCCCCTCGTCATCCGACCCCTCCTCCGGCTGCCGGCGCTGCTGCTGCTGCTGCTGCTGCTGCCGCTGCACCTCCTGGCGGCCCTGGGACCCGCCCAAGGCGGCGACGGCGGCGGTGTCAACGGCTTCTGACAGCAGCGCCTCGACCTCTGCGGCCATTGCGACAAACTGGCTGACAAACGGCAGCAGGTGCATGTTCTTGATGCCTAGCGGGGGGGGGGGTGTAGAGGGGCGGCAGGGTCGGGGCACCGACGTGTTTCCGGCGATGCTGGGCCCCAGCTTGCACGCGGCCGGCGAGAGGCCCAGACAGTGGCCTCGGATACGAAAGAGGTGCTGGGAGACCACGAAGACGCGGCATTGAGGGATGCGCGCTCGTGCACGGCAGCGGCTCTCGCTTCGCGCGCGTGTGTGCACACGCGCGGCACGCCATGGACTCAGCCAGAGGGAAACGCGGCACCGGCCCGCACGCACAAGAGAGCCTGGGCGGCCCGCAGCAATGGGCCCGCCACGCCGAACGGCTCACCGCCCTGCAGGCCGATTTTGGAGCGCCCGTCGTACGCGTCCACGGCCGCGGCCTGCGCCGACACGAACGCGGCCCAGTGCGCTGTAAGCCGCTGCTCCGCGGCCGCAAGGTGGCCGCCCAGGGGGCCGGCTGCGGGGCGGGCGCGCAGGCGCGCGCGCCACGCGCGGGTGGTGGCCAGCAGGGGCACCGCCATGACCTGCGGCCGCGGCCAGGAGGACAGGCGAGGGACGGGAGGCGCGGGGTGAGGGGGCCGGGCCCGTCTTGTAAGGCCTCAGGTGCAAGGCTGATGCGAGACGCGCCATCAGCCCAGGCGTTCTGGACAAGCACGGCCAGGCGCACAGATGATCACCTTGTGGTAGGGCGAATCCTCCTCCCTGCTCATGCCCGTCCCCCCCCCCCACGCACACAAACACACATGCAGGCACGCACACGCATACAATTGTACACACACACACACACACACGCGCGTCCGCACGCCCCTGCAAACCCTGGCATGCACACGCACATGCGCAGTTGATGCACGCACGCACGAGTGCGCTCACACGCGCACGCATGCGCGCACACACACACACACACACGCATGCACACACACCTGGTTGCTCTTGGCGGCCATGTCAGGCAGTGTCACGAAGTCCTGCTCCAAGGAGCCCAGCAGCGCGTCCACCGCCACGCGCCCCGCCATGGTCAAGTCGTTCCCCCTGCCATGACCGCCGCCGCCCCGCGCATCCCGCGCGTCGTCGCCCCTGAGCGCGGTGGGGCGGACGGATTGGATGTGTTGTCGCGTTTCGACGTTCACCGATCCAAATCTTGCGGGGAGACAGGCGGCAGCGCAGTTGATGTGGCACAGGCCCTTGCTGGCCCCCATGGCAGCCCTGCGAGGCCACATGCCCCCTTCACCAAGCTGCTGCACAGAGGGGTTGGTCGGCTCACGTGCGCATGAGGAAAAGGTCCGCCGCAAAGTCCGCCTCGTCCAGCAGAAACGGCAGGAAGCTGCCCAGCAGGTGCTGCCACGCCGTGTGCAGCGGCAGCCCCGGCGCCGAGCCCGCCGCGTAAGCAGCCACGCGCGCCGCCGCCGCCGCTGCTGCGGCTGCGCCGCCGTCGCCGCTGCTAATGCCTGCGCCGCTCGCGCGGCCGCCCGCGCGGGGGGAGGCGCTGCTGCTGCCTGGCAGGTCCTCCGACGCGTCGCTGTAGCCGCTGTGCGCAGACAGGCGAGCCGCGCGCCTGGAGGTGATGGTGGTGGTCCAGAGGGCCACAAGGATTTCAGGGGGTTAGCAGGGGTGATACGGGGGGCAAGAGAGGGCAAACCCGCCGCAGCACAAAGCCCAGGGCATGGCCTAGCGTGCGGAACAGCCTGGCTGTATGAACTGGTAGTGTCAGTTTGCCTCGCAGCTCAAGCCCAGGTCGCCGCGGCCCCAGCCGCGCATGCCTGGCGCACCTGCTGCCCCCCATTGAGCTCCTCTCGCGCGGCCCGCCGAGCGAGAAGTCGCCGCCGCCGCCTGCTGGGACAGAAGAAACAGAGAGACGTAAGCCAGCTTTCAAGGGCAGGCCCAGCAAGGCGCAGCGTCTGCGCAAAATTTTGCAGTAAAGCAAGGCCAACCAGACCGGCAAGCCACAGTGACCAGGCACACTCTGCGACAAGACTCAGCCCGCGTCCCCGTGGCGCACGAGGCGCAGGTATCTCATTGGCGCGCGGCGCCCCGAGGCCGCGCGCCCCGCCCGCGCGGCCACCTGACGCGGCGCCCGCCTGCACCGCCCTCCTGAGCTCGCCGGCGCAGCCGCGCAGCTCCCTGCGGATCAGGCCGTTGACCGCCTGCAGACGCGCGTAGAAGAGGGGTGGTGGCTGTCCCGGGCCGCGCAGCAGCGCATGAGCAGCCGCACACCAGCGGCGGCCAAGCCCACGCAGGGATGGCAGACGGCACACTGGGCCCCGCCTCGCTAGCCGAAAAGCGTCCAGGCGATGAGGCCAACCATGAGCGCCTCAGTCCTTGCCCTCGTCAACGCCCTGGTCAACGCTCTGATCAACGCCCTGGTCAACGCCCTGGTCAACGCCCTGGTCAACGCCCCTCCTGCGGCGGCCCACCTGCGCGTAGTGCAGCTGCAGCTTGCTGACCGCTCCCGGGTCCAGCGCCGCCGCAACAGCCACCAGCTCCCTGTGCCGCGCCAGCGCCTCCCGCAGCCGGCTGCGGCTGGGGGGCGCCAGCCGCGCGCCGCCTGCAAAGAGCGACGCAAGGGAGCGCGGGAGACAGGTATTGCGCGTGCCGCGCCGTCGGAGGGGGGGCGGTGAGCACGCAACGGGGGTTAGGGCGGCTGTGTGCAGCCTTTTAAACGACGGAGCTGAGAGCGCGGTCACATGAGGTTGCGGGCCGGCCGTCCTGGCGCCAACAGGAGCATTCAGCGCTTCAAAAGGGGCCACGCGGCGCCGTGGGTGGCGAGCACGCCATGGTCTCATCTGGTTCTGTCGCCACCCTGCTGTCACTCTCATCAACAAAGCAGGACAGGGGCGTACGCTCCCGCCTCGACACCCCGCCAACTCACGCTCCGCCGCAGTGCCGGCCTGGCCCCACTCGTTCATGACATCACCCGCCAGCTGAGTAATGAGGCCGCACACGTGCTGAGTCACGCGGCCCACGAACCTGCGCGGCGGGCGAGAGGGAGGACGGGAGCAGGTGGGTGACAACATCCGCCGCGCCTCATCGCCGCATGCGTCTTGTTGGCGCGGCACAAGCAGCAGCAGCAGCAGCAGCAGCAGCAGCAGCAGCAGCAGCAGCAGCAGCAGCAGCAGCAGCAGCAGGAGCAGCAGCAGCAGCAGCAAGGCCACAAAACATAGGCCCCTCGTGCGGCGCGCGCCGCACGCGGCACCGAACATCAGGGGCATCAGGGCCGTCCTGTTGGGGCGGCGCCGCCAAGGCCAAGGCCCACCTCTGCGCGACGGCGTCCAGCCGCGCGCGCGCCTCCTTGACGGACCGCATCCCGCACATCAGGGGGTTGATGGCGCCCTGGCCGCCATTGGGGCTGAGGCGCCGCTGCTTCTCGTGGAGGGCGCGCGCGGCCGCCACGACGCCCTTGAGCCTGGGGGGAGGGGTGCGGTGGGAAGTGGCGGGAGAGG
>NW_014010520.1:0-7195 GCF_000611645.1 Monoraphidium neglectum
GGGTGGAGAGGGGGACGGGGCGTGGGGCGCGGCGGCGGGAGGGGCTGGAGTGGGGCCTGCGGGCAGGTTCAGGTGCGCTGAGCTTGGCAGCTTGCAGCCTGATGTTGATGCGCAGCGCCATATGACAACATTAGGCCTGCCTGCGCGCCCATCAGACCTGCCAGGTCCAAGTTCCCCCGCAGCAGCAGCCGGCGCAGGGCCCTGTCCGAGCAGCCGCTGCCCTGGATTGCCTGTGCTCATCCTTGGAGTGCCCTGGTTGCCCTGTGCTCGCTCAGCTGCCCGCTGTTGGCCCCCGCTGCGAACGGCTCTTCCAAGGCTGCATTAGCCGTGCCGGTCACGCATAGGAGCTGCCGCTGAGGGGCTGGCCTTGCGGCGCTCCTGCCTCTTGCGCTAAACAGGAGCGTGGAGGAGCAGGTGCTGGAGAGCAACCCGCTGCTGGAGGCCTTTGGTAACGCCAAGACCGTGCGCAACAACAACAGCTCCCGGTGCGGCGGGCGCGCTGCAGCGGAGGATCTGGACGGGTGCAGGGCTTGGCCGCGGCCGCGCAGTTGTCAAGCAGCCCGAAGAAGATGCTTCAGTGGCACCTGAGCACAATTCACAGCCAAGTACAGCCGAATGCCATTTGCATATCAAAGCTATGCGGTGCACTGAAGCTTCGCCATGCATGACTGGCATTGACAACCCCTCGTAGGTTTGGAAAGTACGTGGAGATCAACTTCAACGGCGACGGCGCCATCAGCGGCGCCGCCATCCGCACCTACCTCCTGGAGCGGTCGCGCGTGGTGGCGGTCAACAACCCGGAGCGCTCCTACCACATCTTCTACCAGGTGGGCGGGGCCACGGTGCTGCGGCGCTCCGTAGCTGGGTTCGGCAGGGCGGCGGGGCCAGCAGGGCGCTGCGATGCGGCACATGGGTCATGGGGGTGGTTACTGCGGCGGGGCAGCAGTCGCTGTGGCTCGAAGCCAGCGGCTGGGGCTGGTGCCGGGATGCCTCGAAGCCGGTGGCTGCGCGACACCGGTAGCTGTCGCATGTTGCAGAAAGCAACAGCAGCAATGGGCGCCCAGGTTGAGGCAGCGGCGAGGCCCACGCTCACAGCACCTCCGGCCCTCGCCCCGTCCCCTATGGACCGCAGCTCTGCGACGGTGCGAGCGCGGAGGAGCGGCGGCGGTGGCGGCTGAAGCCGGCGGCGCAGTACCACTACCTCAACCAGAGCACCTGCTTCGACATCCCCGGGGACAGCAATGCGGAGGAGTATCAGGTGCGGAGCGGGCGCGGCGCAAGACCAGCTTTCGCGCGCGTCCGGCGGGCAGCGCGGCTGGACGCAGGGCAGCCGCGTGCATACGGCGGGACCGAGGCCGCGGCCGGCTCGCCGTGCCATCAATCAGAATGGCAGCAGGCGCAGCGGAAGGCAGGCATGCCCTTGCAACGTGCCGAGCCGCCCTCGTCCCTGGCCCCCGCCTTGTTGAATCCGCGCAGCGCACCGTGACGGCCATGGCGAAGGTCGGCATACCCGCGGAGCAGCGGGAGGCGGTCCTGGCCTGCACCGCGGCGGTGCTGCACCTGGGCAACGTGGCGTTCGCGGAGGGCAGGGACGCCGACAGCAGCATGGTCAAGACGGGCGGCGCCGCGGAGGAGGCGCTCGCGGCGGCGGGTGGGCCGGGGGGCGCGGGTGGTGGGATGCCCCGGGCTCTGGCAGCAGGGCGCAGGAGTTTGATGCGGGGCTGTTGCATGGGGTTGAAGCACGCCGCATTGGGGTTGCTGGGTCCGCTGCGGCTGCGTCAACGAGCGATTTGGGCCATGTGGGGCCGCGGCGTTGTTCAAACTCAACCGCCTGACACGTGTGCGGATTTATCGCCCTCTTGCCTGGCGTGCCATCGCAGCCGACCTGCTGGGCGTGTCACGCGACGGCCTGGCGCACGCGCTGACGACGCGCACGCGACAGACGCCGGAGGGCCCGATTATCAGCCCTCTCAACGTGCGAGCCGCCACCGAGAACAGGGACTCCCTCGCAAAGGTCAGCGCACGGCAAGGGCACGTGGGCGTTTGGGATGGGTCACGTCATTAGCCGTGTGCTTGCGCGCCAACCGCAAGCAGCGTGTGTAGGCGGGGGCCGAACGGGAGGTACCAGGGCCGCGCCGGCCGATGGCCGGCGGCAAAGCTTGCCATAGGGGCGGCCCGCTGCAGCAGGTTGCTAGCCTGTGGTGCAGCCTCGCCCTGCGGCTGAGCAAGCCCCGCTCATTTCATCAAGCTGCACGTGAAACGAGTCGCCGTGAAACCCGCCCCCAAAACCAGGTCATCTACTCCAAGATGTTTGACTGGCTGGTGGCCGCCATCAACAACGCCATTGGAGAGGACAAGGTGCGGGGCTGCGGCCCACTCAATCCCACTGCACCGCCGCGGCTGCCATGTATCCCCCCGTCAGGGCTCGCCTGCTCCTGGACAACCCTTTCCACCTGAACAGCCAGCTAGAGCCAGTACGTTTGCTGGGCAGTTTGATAAATTCATGCCTTTCGTCATCACAAATCGCCGCTCAAGCTTGCCAAAAATCTGCTCGTTTGCGTTTGTCGCAACCGTAATCGACACTACCATGCCCTGCGCCGCCCTCGGGAACCCAGAACTGCGCGGCCAGCGTGGGCGTGCTGGACATCTACGGCTTTGAGTCGTTTGAGTTCAACGACCTGGAGCAGTTCTGCATCAACCTGGCCAACGAGAAGCTGCAGCAGCACTTTAACCACCACGTATTCAAGCAGGAGCAGGTGGGGCAGGCCGCGGCGATGCTTCCGCCAGTGGTTTGATCACACGCATGTGCGTGTGGTGTGATTGTGTGTGCGTGTGTGTGTATGTATGTGTGTGCATGTATCTGCGCGCGGGTGTGTTCAAAGGTGGGGAGTGCATTCACCACAGCTTTTGCCGCCGGCCTGCTCGTCTTCAACTTCTCGACGACCGCAGCTTTGTCAAACGTCGTCCAACCCGCCACGGCCCCCCCCTCTCCTTCGCCCCCTCACCCGCGCCCCTCTCCCCCCCCACACACAAGGCTGAGTACGAGCGGGAGGCCATTGACTGGTCCTACATCGAGTTTGTGGACAACCAGGACGTGCTGGACCTGATTGAGGGCAGGATGGGCATACTGGACCTGCTGGACGAGCAGTGCAGGTGAGGGGGAGGGCCACGGGCGAGTGCGCGTGCAGGGGTTTTGAGATGCTTAAATGTGTGTTTGTGTGTGTGTGTGTGTGTGTGTGTGTGTGTTTGCAGATGGAGAGGTGCGTGGGGTCATGTGTGCATATGGTTTGTTTCTGAGAAGGGGGGGCGGGTAAACTTGGAACTGCTATTGCATTTGGGGGCCGGGTGCGGACCGCTTGCATCGACTCGCTCACCCCCGCGCAGCTCTGCTGCCGTGCCTCCCGTCCGCCTGACGAGCTCGTGCTGCCCTATGATGCCCCTGGGCACGTGTCCCGACCCTCCCCAACCTCAAACCCTTTCAAAACTCAAGCCCCTAACCCTTCCCACCCCGCCTCGATGCCTTCTCCACCCCACCAGGTTCCCCACCTCGACCAACAAGGACCTGGCCGAGAAGCTCTACGCCAGCGGTGTCTGCCAGGGCAGCGCGCGCTTCAAGCGCCCCAAGCTCAGCCAGACCGCGTTCACCATCGAGCACTACGCGGGTGCGGGGGCTGCTGTCGGATTGTGGCTTATGTCTAACCCCCGCGGATGCAAGGTGCCGCCGATGCTGTTGGCGGCGCAGGTGCTGCCCTGCCCTCTGTTGGAGCCCAGCAAGCTGGTCAAGCCTGTTCTGGCTCTTGGTGATCTGGTGAAACCACCTGCACCTCGCTTGTCCAAGCCGACCAAGAACGCATTCAGCCACGGAGTATCAACGCCCTTCTTCCCCAGCCCTGCAAGGCACGCCTGCAGCCGCACATCCACAAACCTGAACACGCCTGCAAGTGCTATCCGAACTCCTCTCTCTTTGTGTGCCTCCCTCTGTGTATCCAACACACACTAAAACACATACACACAAATCTCTCTGTATCGTGCTCTGCAACACCCACACACACACACACACACACACACACACACACACACACACAAGGCCCTGTGACGTACCAGTCCAACAACTTCCTGGAGAAGAACAAGGACTTTGTGGTGGCGGAGCACCAGTCCCTGCTGCAGGCCAGCTGCAAGCCCTTCGTGCAGCAGCTCTTCCCGCCGGAGCAGGTCCGGTCGCTGGAGACGCGTGTGTCTGGGGCCGGGAGCTGGCATCAAAGAGACCGCCGCGGGGATCCTTGCCGTCCTAGCACCCAGTCCAAAACATGCATGGATGGGAAATGCAAGCAATTCCGCACGCAGCTCGCGCATGTGGGAGATTCCGGCAGGACTCCTGGCGCCGCCGTTGAGCCCCAAAGGGGCCGCTCGCACGGCTGCCAACCGCCCCCACACCCACACGCACCACGCCTCCCCCCCTGCCATCCCCAGGAGTCCGTGTCCGACGCCACCGGCCCCGGGGGCGGCCCCAACAAGCGCTTCGCGGCCTTCAAGTTCAACAGCGTGGGCTCCCAATTCAAGCGCCAGCTGGGGGAGCTCATGGCGCAGCTGGGCCGCATGGAGCCGCACTACATCCGCTGCATCAAGCCCAACAGCGGCAACAAGCCTGCGCTGTGAGGCCACCACCTCCCCCGCATGTCGTTGACCCAGGCAGAGGGGCTGGATTGGCCAGCAATTGGGCGCCTTGGAGTGTCCATTTGTTGCGGGCAAAGCCCTTTCTCGACATGTCTGCTGTCGCTCGTTACACGCAACAGCTTGCAGGCCACGAGTGCGCCCTGATAGTGCGCATCCGCATGCTCACTCGCGCCCTCTGTCTCTGCGGCCGCCCGCTCGGATGACACCCCTGCGCCTCTGGCCCGCAGCTTCGAGAACGCCAACGCGCTGCACCAGCTGCGCTGCGGCGGCGTGCTGGAGGCGGTGCGCATCTCGTGCGCGGGGTTCCCCAGCAAGCGGCCGTTCCCGGACTTTGTGGAGCACTTCTGGCCGCTGGCGCCGGAGCTGTACCACAGGCCAGAGCTGGACGACAGGTGCGGCGTGCATTTGTGTACGTGTTTGTGCATGTGTTCCTGGGTGTGTCTACATGTGTGTGTGCGTGTGTGCGAATGCTTGTGTGTGTATGATTGTGGGTGCTTGAATTGCAATGGGGGTGAGGGGGGGCTTGTCGCCCGGCACTGAGCATAGTTTGGAGCTTCAGGACGCGTCTCAGGAGCGCACCTGGTGGAGGTGTGTTGGAGCAGGAGTGATGCAGCCAGGGGCCGAAGCTTGCCCCTCCAGCTGCGACAGCCGCGGCGGCACACGTCTGCGTCCAAACGGCCCTACTGCCCTGCACCCCCGGCCTCGGCCCCCGCCTTCAGGGAGATTGCGAAGACCATCCTGGAGCGCAGCGGCATCCCCGCGGGCAGCGGCTACCAGCTGGGTGTCAGCAAGGTGTTCCTGAGGGCCGGGCACATGGCCGTGCTCGACAAGCAGCGCACCGGTGAGGGGGGAGAGAGGGGCAGGGCGGCGGTGGGGCGTTGGGGTGCTGCCGTGTGCGTATGGCGGCTGTCTTGACATAGTCCTTTCCCTGTCTGTGTGTAAAGTGGTGTGGTACGGTGTGGTGTGGTGTATTGATATCGAAACCTTTTGTTTGTGTGTGTGTGTGTGTGTGTGTGTGTGTGTGTGTGTGTGTGTGCGCGAGTGCTTCACAAAGTTCTGTGGTCTGGGCGCAAGCCTGGCATGCGAGCGGAGGGCATTGCACAACCAGCCTCGCTCTTTGACCTCACGCCGCGTCCCCCCACACGATTGGACTCCGCCCTCTTCCCTGCCCTCGCGCTCCCCAAACGAAGAGCGGCTGGCCAGCGCGGCGACCGTCATCCAGCGCTTCGCCCGCGGCCACCTCGCGCGCCTGCACCGCCGCGCCGCGGTGGCGGCCGTGCTGACGCTGCAGGCCGGCGCCCGCGGCATGCTCGCGCGCCTGCGCGCGCGCGAGGCGCGGCGCCAGAAGGCGGCGCTGGCCGTGCAGACGGCGTGGCGGCGCCACAAGCTGCGGGAGGAGTACAAGCACGCGCACATGCTGGTGGTCGCGGTGCAGGCGCTCTGGCGTGGGCGGCAGGTGCGTGATGCAGGGCCGGGCGCGCGTGCGGGGCACCGCCCGCCTTCTTGCTGCAGGGGTGGTGGCTTTACCCATCATAAAAGGGTGCCGGTGATCACCGCGCACCGACAGCGTGCCTTGATGCACGTCAGCATGCTCGATTCATGCGGGAGTCCCAGCTGAAGCATGGTGCCGCCCATGCTTGCAGGCGCGCGTCCGCTACGACAGCATGCGGCGCGAGAGCGCTGCCGTGGTGCTGCAGTCCAACTGGCGGCGCTTCGTGGCGGCCTCGGGCTTCGAGCGGCGGCGCGCCGCCGCGGTTGCGTTGCAGACGGCCTGGAGGTGCGCGGCCCCTGCGGCCTCCTGACTTTTGCTAGTTTGTTGGGTCCCGGGCAGGGGGCCTGTTTTTGGTTGGGTCAAGGGCAGGGGGTTTGGCGGGCGAGCGGGCGGGCGGCTGGGAGGGCCCTGCTCCGCTTCGGCCGGCCGCAGCGCGTTTGCAGCTGCCAGCCACCCGGCATGCGGCCCAGTAGCGGGTAGTCTTGCCTGCTGGGAAGACCTACGTGCGTTGCGATCGTGTTATCGATTTAAGAACGGCAGGTCGGAGATTCTCGTCGTGTGCACAGCCCTGACGGCGCCCCCGCGCCCGACGACGCGCAGGGTCCGGGCGGCGCGCTCCGCGCTGCGCGCGCTCAAGACGGAGGCGCGCGAGGCCGGGAAGCTGCTCGAGGACAAGAAGGCCCTCGAGGGCAAGGTGCGCGCTTTTCGAACCGCGCGCCCCGACAGATGGCGCGGCCCGGCCGCGATCCGAGCGCCCGGGCGGCCTCGTGACCCCCCTTTGCAGCGTCTGCATGGGCTGCCATTGCCGGCCCTCGTCGCGCCGTGTCCATGACTGCGAGCCCTGCTCTGCTTTTGAGACTCGACATGCAAGCCGACCCGCTCCACGCTGCCGCGCCGTTGTTGACAATGGCAGCTCAAGGAGATGGAGGGCACCCTGGAGCTGGTGCAGGGGCAGCGCAACGAGCTGCGGCAGGAGGTCAAGGACGCCAAGGCCGCGCTGGCGGAGGCGGAGCGGAGGATGGCGGTGCG
>NW_014010519.1:0-616 GCF_000611645.1 Monoraphidium neglectum
CGGGTGCGCCGCGGCGGCGCACGCGCTGCTGGGCGCGGAGGGCGGCGCGCTGGCGCTGCTGGGCGTGCTGTGCCTCTACCCTGAGACCGTCCTGCCGCCGCGCGGCAGCACAGCCGCCGCCGCCACAGAGGAGCCGGACGCTGTGGACTCAGGCGGCGAGCCGAGCCCCGCGCCGATCATCGAGCGCGCGCTCGCGATCCTGCGCCACCTCGAGGCGCGCTTCCCGGCTGAGCTGTCCGCGTCGCTGGGCGCCGACACCGCGGCGGCGCTGCATGCGGCGTCCGCGCTGCTGTACTCGCGGGAGCCGGCCGTCTGGGCGCTCGGCGGCCGCATGCTCGCGCTGCTGCTGGCGGTCGGCGGCGGCGGCAGCGGCGGCGGCGGCGCGGCGGCCGCGCGCCACGCCGCAGGGCCGGCGGCGGTGGTTTCGGCGATGAATTGGTGCGCGGCCAACGCGGCGCCACCGCCGGGCGAGGCCGGGCCGCCCGCTGGCGCGGGCGGCGCGGCGGCCGGCGGCGGGGGCTTTTCCAGCAATCACAGCTTCTACGGCGCTGGCGGCGGCGGCGGCGGCGTGGGCGGCAGCGCGTTCGCCGCCAACGGCAGCGGCGCGTTCGCCGTC
>NW_014010519.1:1158-7731 GCF_000611645.1 Monoraphidium neglectum
ACCGCAGGGCTTCCTTCAGCGTCGACGCGGAGGAGGAGGGCGCGGGCGCGGCCGGCGCCGGCGCCGCCGCTGGCGCCCGCGCCCCCGCGTCGCGCTACGCATTTGGCTCGGCTGGCGGCGCCGCTTTTGGCGCGTTCCGCGGCGGCGGCGCGGCGTTCTCGACCGGCGCCGCCGGCGCCGCGCGGCGCAGCTTCAGCTTCAGCCCCGGCGGCGGCCTCGCACGCGGCGCGCTCGGCGGCGGCGCCGGCGCGGGGCTGCTACTAGAGCTCGCCAGCGGCTGCCTGGCGGCGTACGTGCGGCGGCTGAGGCGTCAGGGGGTGCAGGCTTACCTCGGCATCACGACGCCCCAGATCATGCTGACAGGCATGGAGCGCACGCGGTCGCACAACCTCGGCCGCGCGCCCGACCCCGCCGCCGCCGCTGCGGCGCGCGCAGGCGAGGCGGATCGCACTGCGGCAGCCCTGCTGTCGGTCGCCGCGCGCCTCGTCTCCGCCGGCGCCGTCGCGCCCGAGCAGGCGTGCGCGACGCCGGGCCTGCTGCGCGCGCTCGGCGGCCTGCTGCAGCTGCAGCTGCCGCACGCGGCAGCCGCGGCCGCGGTCGGGCCGGGGGCGCTGCCGTCGTGCGAGGGCGCGCTGCAGCTGCTGGAGGCGGTCGCGCGGCATGGCAGCCGCGTGACGGTCGCGGCGCTCGTCTTCCGCGCCCCCGGGCTCACCGCCAGCATCGAGGCCGCCGCCGCCCCCGCCGTCGCCGCCGCCGCGGCGGCCGCGCGGCTGCGGCGAGCCGCGAAAGCGGCCCCCGGGGACGGCAGGCAGCAGCAAGAGCCGGCCTCCCCCCGCGCGGCCGCCGCGGCGCTGGCGGCGCTCCCGAAGCCCCCGCCGCTCGCGGCAGCTGCGCGGCGGCTTCTCGCGCAGGTCAGGCGCGACTTCGAAGACATTTTGGGCGCCGGCCAGAGCGACGGCGAGGGCGACGGCGACGGCGAGTCAGCGTATGACTACTCCCTCTCGTCAGACCAGGGGGGCGCTGACAGCGCGGGATCCTATGGTGGCGCCGAGGATTCTATGGGGCCAGCGGAGGTGTGCTTCGTCTGCGGCAAGGGCGAGGCCGAGGGCGTGCGGCTGCGGCCGTGCAGCGGCTGCATGAAGCCGGGGCTCAGGTGCGCGGGGGAGCGCTGCGGGGGTTTGGGCGGGAGAGAGGCAGCCTGTGCAGGCTTGCGGGTGTGGGGGCCCTGGGGGCGCACGCATGTCTGTGCTTGTGGGTGCTCCGTTGGCGGGTGCTACTGTGTTTTCGGCTGGCTGCATGGTCGCCGTGCTCGCAATCTCATGCTGCTGCATGTTGAAACTTGTGCGGCATGTGTCGCATGGTGCCGCCGATGCCGCATGCTGCTGCGTGCAGCCGCATGGTGCCCAGAGCTGCGGCATGCGGCCACATGCTGCTGCATGCGGCCACATGCTGCTGCAAGCCGCTGCTGCTCTTGGCACACCCAACTTTCCGTGGGCCCCCTTGCGACCCCATCCTTGCAAAACCGGCCCCGGGCCCATCTGTCACCCCACCGTATTCAATTTCCCTCGGCCAGGCTCTGCTCCAAGGTCTGCTCAATGGAGGCGTGGCGCGCCGGCCACAGGGACGAGTGCGAGAAGCTGCAGCAGCAGCGCGCGCAGCGCGTCGAGGCCGCCGAGCGGGGCGCGGCCGACCTGGCTGCGCGAGCTGCCGCATCGTAAGCCCGCTCGCCGGCCGCCGGGCGGCGCGCTTGGCGGCGCGCCGCATGCGGGGTAGCGTCAGCCAGCGTGCAGCGCGGCACGCGCGGCTGCCGCGCGCTCCTGGCCCGGAAGCACGCCGATTGCGCGCCCGCGGCTGTCCCAGCTCCGGCTGCCAGTGGCGGGATGTCAGCGCCACACTGGCTACGCACCGAGACGCTTCGGCGGCGCAGCATGGTGCGGCGGCGGCGGCGTCACAAGCACGGCAGCATGTTTTTTTATTTTTGGCATTTCATCGCACGTTTCAGGAGCTGGCGGCCGTGTCGCCGCATTGCAGGCCGTTGCGGCCGGGGCCGTTTGAGAGAGAGCATGATGAGGTTTGCTATTTTTTATGCCTGACCCAAACAACATCCGATCAAGCGAAGACCGGCCTCACGGCGCATACGCGCTGCCCGGCGGCGTCGGCAGCAGAAAACCAATGCACCTGTGGCCCAATCGCCTGCACCGGCCAACGACTGTCGATCCGGCTAGGCCGCTCCGCCTGCCGCCACGCATAAGCTGGGGAACAACGGCGCCGCCTTGTTACGAACAATCACAGGAACCGAAGGAGTTGATTTGCGCCGCGGCGCGCGAGTCCGCGGCCGGCCCCCGCGCGCCGATGCAGGCCCCCCTGCTGGTGCGCGGCGCGGGCCCCGCGTCGCACTCTTCAGATGGGGCATGCCGCATGCGCGCTGCCCCGGCTTTCGGCGCTCGCCCGAATGCCTTTGCTTCCCATTGCCCCCTTGGCAGCCTGTGACTGCGCCGGGGTTCCATCAGCGGCGCGCGGAAAGGTGCTTAAATCGCACCGCACGTCTTTGTGCCTGTTTGGGGCGCACTGCCATGTTTCATCCCCTCATTTGATATCATTGTCAGCCGTCCCCCCCCCCTCCCCCGTTGCGGGAACACGTACGCAGCGGCGCAGCGGGTCGGGCGAGGCGCCACAAGCCCTCGTGCCATGGCTCGGCATCACAGCACACATCCCTACCCAGCACCGCTGGCCCTTTCGACCCACCCACATCCGCACGCACTGGGTGCACGACGACTCTTGGCGGCGATTTGCCTGGACATGAGACCGAGATTGAGCTAATCAAGCTCGCAGTGGCGCGCGGCTGTAACGAATCCATGATGGCTATGCATGGCGGCCAAGCTTTGACCGCACACTGGCGTGCCGCACACATGCGCCGCCCAAACCCTTGAATGTTAAGTGCCGTGTAAAGGCCAATTTCCTGCGGAGGAGGGCTGGTCACTCGGTCAAATGGGGCAGGGCTCGGGTGACCTTTGAGTGGCTGGCCACTGCAATCGGTGCTTGGCGACGGGTGACGACAGGCCCTGGGTGCGTGGATGCAGGAAAACTCGTCGGGGAGGTCGCAAAGTGCTTTGATATGTTTTGTCTGAGCTTGCCAGAGGCTGGGGTGAGGTGTCCGTGATGGGCGCAGCCGCAGGCTACAAGTACGCGTGCGTGCGCGCTCGACCCATGGCCTGTGTGCCGGCTGCATGCAATCCGTGCTGCTGCTGCTTGCGCGAGCGCAACGGCGGGCCTGCCATGCGTGGCGGGAGGCCCACAAGGTTATGCCCATGACGAAAGGGCCATCATGCAAAGCGCATGGGGAGGAAACGCAGCATCGCCGGCGCGACCGCCGAGATGGGCGGCTGCGCCCCCATCGACTGCAGCTGGCATCATCTTGCGCTGGCAGCCGCCCAAGCTCAAGCACGACCGACTCCCCAGAGCACACCTCTAGTCTGACTGCGGCAGCACGGGCAATGGCAGGCGATGTGTGCATGCAACCGTGTCTGTACAGGCCTGGCCTCCGTTTGCAGCAGTGACCCGGACCGCACAAGCCTAGCACTGGTGGTTGGTACCATCTGTTCGCCATCTCAGGCCACTTATCCTGACACGTATCTGTGCGTCAACTGACGCAGGGGTTAGGGCGAGCTCAGCGCCACTTCTGCAGTGGAATAGCGGCATCAGCACGACGGCGAGTCCCGCCGATGCCGGGCGACAGCTCGAGCTGCAGCTGTCAGCCGGTGATGGAGTGGTGCTATGCACAGCACCCCAAGCCGCGCAAGAAAGATATTTGAAATTGATTATCATAAAACCTATCCGCTTCGCAACTGCCAAGCGCAAAAGGTTCCCTCATGATGTTGACTTGAGCTGTCGATCTGCTGTCAGCCTCGATGCGCCCTCATCATCCTTCTGAATGATTTATACTTCGTAATTAGTTGACGCTCAGGTATGGCTGCAGCTGGTGTCGACGACCGCACCGCCTTGATACAGCAGCTGCTTGCCGAGCGCCGCGCGGCGCGAGCTGCTGCAGTCGACACCACGGCAGGCAGCGGCGCCGTGGGCCTGAGCGAGGACGAGCGTCGGCAGCGGGTGCAGCGGCTGCTGCAAGAGCGCTCCAGTGCTCGGTCGGGCGGCGGCAACGGAACTAGCGGCGTGACAGGTGCGTGTGTGCTGCTCAGGAAGCTTGCGTGTCTTGTTGTGCAGTGCGTGCGGTCCGGCCATGTGAGTGCATGCATGTGCTTGTCACAAAGATTGGACTTTGACATGGTCATATGAGGCTTGTCAAAAGTGAACTGTACTCGCTGCGCGCCCGTACTAATGGCTGGCCTGCCGTGGTATCGCAGCCGGCCAGGGTGCACATGGCTTCGGCCGCAATCAGCAGCATGGCCCGCTGCAGCAGCAGCAGCAGCAGCGGCAGCAGCAGCCGTTGCACGACGACGGGGGCGGCAACGACGAGTTCTTTGATGCGGATGGGGCGCCCTTGCTGTCCCCGGGCAGCTCGGCGCACAGCCGGTCGTCCGTGCCCGCGCACCCCCGCGGAGAGCAGTGGCGGCCGCAGCATGGCGGCGGCGCGCGCGGCACGGCGCTCGTGAGGGGTGGCGATCCCGGCAGCCATCATCACCAGCCCGAACATCAACAGCAGCAGCAGGGGCCGCCAGACCGTCTGCAGCAGCAGCAGCGGCAGCACCAGCAGCAGCACCAGCAGCAGCACCAGCAGCAGCACCAGCAGCAGCACCAGCAGCAGCACCAGCAGCCGCACCAGCAGCAGCAGCCACAGAAGCAGCCACAGCAGCAGCAGCAGTGGCAACCCGACGCCCGCCTGAGGCAGAAAATGATGATGGCTGACCTGGACGGCCCCATTGATGTCAGCACCCTCTGGCGCCGCAGCAGCTCCAGCGCAGGCGCAAGCGCCAGCGGCGGCGGGAGCGGCGGCGGCCGCGGCAGCGGCAGCCCGGCAGCAAGCTCGTCCAGCGGCGCGAGCGGCGGCAGCGGCGGGCCGCGACGAGGCAGTGGGCGGGGGGCAGGGTCGAGTGACTATGCCGGCAGGGGCAGCAGCGTTTTTGATGAAGACGGAGATGGTTGGGAAAGCACGCAGTCTGACCATTCGGCTTCCAGTCGACCTGGCCGCCGGCACATGGGAGCGGCCGCAGCGGCGGCGGCCGCAGGTGGCAAAAGGCGCAGCCCTGCGGACGCGGCGGCTGCACTGGCTGCGCGACCAAGTGGGCTGCAGGGGAAGCAGCAGCAGCAGCAGTGGCAGCGGCGGGGCGTGGCAGTTGACGAGCGGCACCACTCACCCAGACTGCAGCAGCAACAGCCGGAAGGATGGGCGCAGGGGCGACAGCAAGCATTGGACATTCCGCGGCGGAGTCCATGGCAGCAACCCCAGCAGCAGGAATCGCCGCGGGCGAAGCAGCCACAGCTGCATCGGCATCCAACTCAGCAGCAGCAGCACCCCGAGCGGCGGCCGCAGCGCCCGTCCGAGCGGGCAGAGGCAGAGCGGCCCCGCTCTGCCGGCCGCGGCGGAGGCGCAGGCGTAGGCGCGTCGCCGAAGCGCGAGGCGCCCGGACGGGGGCGGCCCAGCGGGGTCAACCTGAGCCGCGAAGAGCGGCTGCGGCGGCTGGCGCGGCCAAAGTCTGCCAGCGCGGCGAAGTATGAGGAGGTGAGGTGCCGCCTGGTGCCGCCCCGGCAGGCGCTTTGACCTTGCTGGCTGTCCAGGTTTGAGCAGTGATAGTGGCACGTATCGTCGGACCGCTGTTTGCGTGTTGGATGCCCCGCCAGGTGCATTTTGTACACACGTGTTGTTTGTTGTCATGCATCCCCATGTCGCCGCCTCTGCTCACAGATCAAGCGGCAGCAGGAAGAGGAGCAGATCCGCAGCTGCCCCTTCGCCCCAGTCACCGGCCGCCCGCCCCACCACCCGCCCCCCGGCGCCCTCCCCGGCCTGCCCGCCGGCGAGCGGCTCTACGCCGCCGCGCAGCGCCGGCGCATGCGGGCGGCCGGGGCGGCGGGGGCGACGGGGGAGGCGGCGGCGCGGGAGGAGGCGGAGTGCACGTTTGCGCCCAGGGTGAACCGGGAGGCGAACGAGCAACAGCTGGACGCGTGCTCCTGGAGGTGTGTTCGGCCGCCGCGTAGCTTTTCGTTCCAGGCCTGCCTGCCTTGCCGTTTGTCAGCCCTGGCCCAGTTGGTTGGTATCAGCGCCTGCTGCGACCCAGGGCCCGGGGAGCTGAGGGCCTTGGCTCAGTCGCGGGACAGTCAAGACTGGTCAAGATCAGTCCAAATGAATTCTCAAAAGCCGAGTCCGCGCCGTCAAACGCGACGCGACTGACTCGAATCCGACCCGGCCCACAACACGTCATCGTGACGTCATCGCGCAGGCCGATCCACGAGCGCGTGGGCGACCTGGTGCGCGCCCGCAACCAGCGGCTCTCCGCGATCCGGCTCTGCGTCGAGCGCGAGCGCCAGGTCAGGGGCGAGAACTTCACGCCCCAGATCAACCCCCGCAGCGCGGCCATCGCCGAGCGCGCCCGGGAGGAGGGCCGCCGCCCGCCCTCGCCC
>NW_014010518.1:0-7186 GCF_000611645.1 Monoraphidium neglectum
GCCGGGAGCTGTCTAGCCGCTTTGACCACCCCCTTGGCCTCCGAGTGGTCCTTTGCAGCCTGCAAATATCGTGTATCCAATCCCCTTGCAGCGATGCACCTCCCACACACAACCCCGCACAACTCTATCCCCTAGGGTACTCAAACATGCATGCAATGCCCCCTTCGCTATCCCTCCCCCGCACCCCCCTCTTCACACATCCCTCTTCCATGCATGCGATCCCTACCCGCTCCTCCCCCTCCACGCTCACTCCCACCACCGCCCTGTGCCATCCCACCTCTCCCCCTCCTGGGCGGCAGGCGAGGAGGCACTGTATGAGGAAGACCTGGGGGAGGACGAGGTGTTGGATGAGCTCAGCCCCTTGGGAGTGCAGCTGGCCTGGGTGCTGGGCCGGCAGGGCAGGCACGCGGGTGAGCGGCCCACGTCGCACGGCTGAAGGGCGCTCGAGGGCGGGCGTTGGTGATGGGGTGAAGCGAAGCGTTCCCTGGTGGTGGGGGTCCGGCTGGCGTGGGTTGCTGGGGCGTGCAAGCGGATGAGGGTCTGTGCGTGCATAGGTGCTGGAGCGGGTGGGTTACCTTTGGGGTGCAGCTGAGCTGGGTGCTCGGGCGGCTGCTGGATGCTGGGGCGGCAGCTGGGTGCTGTGTCGAAATGAACCAGGCGAAAGGCACCAAAGGCAGTGCAGTGCCGTGGCGGCCCGTGAGGGGCAAGTCTGTCTGACGAGCGCACACTAGCACTTCCCCCCTCTCGGCCCCACTCCACGCACACACCAACACTGGATGCCCTCCTGGCCACCCCGCGCAGAGGCTCTTGAGCGCCTGGAGCCGCTGGTGGGCGGCGAGCTCAGCGACCCCGCCACCAGCGCCGTCGCCGCCAACAACATCGTGGTCGAGGCATACGCTGCCGGTGAGGCGCGCCCGCAGTGCCGTCAGCGCCCGCCGCCGGCGCCCGCGCCGGCGGGCCTGGGCATGCCGCGACGCGGCGGCCGCCCGGCCGCGTGGGGCTTTGGGCGTTGTCTCGCTTTGGGCGGCGCCGCGTGCTTGCAAGGCTTGCTCCCTGCTTTGTTTGCTGCCGCCACGGCCGCGCCCCCTCTCATCGCTCCCGCGCCATGCACCCGCCCCTCAAACCCTGTGACTTTCCTCCGCCTCAACCCCGTCGCCGTCCCGCGGCCCCCGCATCCGCGCCGCTTCAAACCCACCGTCCCCCGCCAGACCCCCATCAGAAGGGCTTCTACGGCCGCAGCATCAAGCGCCTTGATGGCCTGCTCGACCGCTCCAGCGCCGACCCGCTCGCGCTCGCGCAAGGGCTCGGCACGCGGCTGTCGGCGGCGCAGCGGCGGGCGCTGCACCTCAACCGGGCGCTGCTCTACCTGCTCGGGTGCGCGGCGGCGCGGGGCCGCGCCGGCCACCCGCCCCGCTCGTCGGCGCGCTCCGGCTGGAGCGAAGCGTATGCACACTCCCGACCCTCTCAACGCCCGCTCTCGATCCTCCCCCTCCCCTCCTCCGTCTGGCCTTGAATTTGCCGTCCTTTCGAACTCCTCGGCGAACCCGCATGTCCCGCTCGCATCCAACAGCGGCAAGGCGGACGCGGCGCGCGACCTGGCAGGCCACCTGTCCAAGGCGTTCCCCGACAGCCCCTTAGTCATCATGCTGCAGGCCGTGCTGCTCGCGCGCGGCGGCAAGGTGCGCCCGCCCGCCGCGCGCGCGCGCGCGCCCGCTGCCCACGCCTGCCGGCGGCTGCGCGCCTCCGTGCTATCAAACCCACCGCCGGCGCCCTCCTCATCCCAACCGTGCCAATCACTGGCTGCCTTTGCGGTACCGGTATGGGAGGATGCAGTGGCGCCCCCTGCCGCTGCGCCTGTCGGCTGAGCCTCGATCCCACTTTTCCCTGCCGCAGGTCGCAGAAGCTGACAAGCTCCTGTCCAGCCTCGCCTCTGGCGCCGACGCCGACGGCGACGCGGCGCTCGCTCCGCAGCTGCTGCGCGCGCAGCTCGCGCTCGAGGACGGCGACGCGGCGGGCGCGCTGGCGCGGCTTGCGGCGCTGGGTGGCGGGCTCGCGGCGGCGCCGGGCGTGCTGGCAACGCGGGTGGCGCTGCTGGAGCAGGTGATCCCACTGTCGCGCGCGGTCGCCCTGGGTTCTCATCGATTCAAACCGCTCGCGCTGACAGCTGGAGCCATCGTGTCCCTGGACAGCTGGCGGGTAGCGCCGGCTCGACGCCCCTTGTCGACAACCCCATGGCCACCACTCAGCAACCCCTCACTGTCCAACCAGCACTAACCGACCCCCGCAACAAACGCGCCCCCCCCCCAAAACATTTACAACCAGGTTGGTGATACCGCCGGCGCCGAGGCGCTGCTCGAGTCGGCGTTGGGCGAATACCAAAACGCGGCCCGCGCCGACCCCCGGGACGAGGCGGCGTCAGAGGCGGTCGGCTGGTGCCTGCAGCGCCTGGTGGTTCTGAAGCTGCAGCTCGACAAGGCAGCTGAGGCCACCAAGCTCTTCCTCCAGCAGCAGCAGCAGCAGCAGGGCGGCAGGCGCGGCGCCGCGGCGGCGGCCGCCACGCCGGCAGACAGGGCGGTGCTCGCGCGGCTGGCGCGCGCGGCGGCGGCGGCGGGCGACACGGGGGCGGTCGCGGTGCTGGCCGAGCGGCTGCCGGGCGGCGCGGATGCGGCGGGGCGGGGGCTGGACCCAGACGCTCTGGAGGATCTGACGCGCGCGCTCAACAGCGTCCGCGCGCAGCGCCGCCGCGAGGCCGAGGCCGAGGCGTCGGCCGCGCCGGCCGACGCGGCGGGCAAGCGGCGGCGCGGCGCCGGCGGCGAGGACGGCGCGGCCGCGAAGAAGAAGCGGAAGCGGAAGCAGAGGCTGCCAAAGGGGTACGACCCGAGCAAGCCCAACGGCGGGCTGCCGCCGCCGGACCCGGAGCGCTGGCTGCCCAAGTGGCAGCGCAGCGACTTCAAGAAAAAGCAGAAGCGGCGGCGGGACAGGACGGAGGGGCCGGTCAAGGGCAGCCAGGGGGCGGGCAAGGTGGATGACAGCCTGGACCGAGCGGCCAAGAAGGCGGATGCCATGGAGGTGGACCCGAAGGGCAAGGGCCCCGCGGGCGGCGCGCGGCCGAGCCTGCCGCAGCGGAAGGGCGGCAAGAAGTGAGGGGCGGCGGCGGCGGCGCGGTCGGAGGAGGGGGGCGGCGCGGCGCGGGGCTGCTGCGGGCGTGTGCGGCGCGGCGGCAAGGGGGTGCGGCCCTGGTCTGGTGGCGAGCCGGGTGCTGCGGCTTTGTAAAAGCGTTGGTTGGCATTGACGCGGCAGCCCGGGGACAGGGAGTAGGGCCACAGGAGTGCTGCAAGAAGCCACGTTATTCTGGCAGCATTGCGGCCGGGGGCTCGCCTGAGGCAGGCGAAACCATGTGTCGCAGAGCGCAGGCATTTCACACGTGGTGGCCCTGCAAGCATGAGATGTCGCAGGGCCGCAAGAGCCGCGTCTTTGGCGTTGGGGCCGGTCCTCGAAAGTGTTAGCGCCTAACCCTGATGCGTCGTCTCCGGCGCATTGGCCCTCAATCGATGCGCCCCTGTCTTTGTCAAGGGCGCTTCAAACGGGTACAACGCCGTCGGGCAGCACGGGGTCCATCGAAGCCATGCGCACGCTAGACGAATGTGTCCGTTTTGGCCTGCACTGCACTGGATCTACACAACATCCGCCGGTGTCAAGGGGGCACGCGTCGTGTCGCAGCACAAGGAGCCCGTCACTCGGATGCCTCTCCCGGGCGTCGGCACCCCACTGTGCAACGTAGCCAAACTCGGGTGCTGACCTCACAGGCGGCAGGCAGCTGAACGCATTCGATCATGTTGGTGATGGATTTTGGGCTTGAACCGCCCTGGTCCCAAAACGACATGGGAGGTCGTGCTGTGCACAGCAGAAGCCCTGAGCAAAAGTGCCCTGAGCAAAAGTGCTGGAAGAGCTTGTGAGCTCGACCCCCCCCCACTGGCGGCCATGCACGTGCTGGCTGTACCATGCACGCGCACTGGATCCCGAAAGCTCCAACTGCTAACAATGAACAACGTCATGCAATTTGCAAGAGATCGGGGACACCATGCTGTGTGGGGCCACCTGGTCACGCGACAGGCGGCACCTAGTGACGCCGCCCGGGGGCACTGGACAGCGTAAAGACCTTGGTTGGATCGCAGCCGGGAGTCACACAAGTGTGCGTCCATACAGGATCGTGATGGCCTGTGAACAGGCACTCGAGGCGACGAGAGCCTGCAAACTGCTTCTGATGAAACGATCTCAGAGCTGTCTCAGAACACGGGAGTTTTGAAGTGGTGAAAGCAGTATCCTTTAATAAACTGCGACATGTCGCGGGGGCTGCACACACCCCTGGAAAAGCTATTCGAACGCCTCCCGCACCTCCGCCGCGAGTTGGAGAACGATAATGCGCTTGATGACAAGGTGAGTTTGCTTCAACGATCGACTTAGCCGCGGTAGTGCCGCGTCTCGCCGCGTCTGCCGGACGGCGGCGGCCGCCGCCTGCTGCTTGTTGTGCCGCCGCTGTTGCCGTCACCGCAGCTGCTGCAGCCGCCGCTGGAGCTTGCAGGCCCTGCCAACACCCCCAATTTCTCGTCACTGCCTCCAACCCCGTATCAGAGTGATCCCCACCTCCTACAGCTGTGGCAGCAGCTGGTGGTGCGGCCTGACGTGGCGCTCGCCGCCGGCGGCGCCCTGCGGGGCCTGCCGCTGCTGCGGGTAGTGCACAGCTTGGTGGAGGCCCTGCAGTCGGGCGCCCTGCCCGCGGCGCGGCTGGACGCGACGGCGGCGACGACGGCGCTGCTGCTGCTCCTGGAAATATCCGACAGCCTCGGCGGGTAAGCCCTGGTTTCGGGGGCAAACGGTTGTGTTTCGTCAAACACCAAAGCCATGCAAGGCGCTGGCCCTCCTGTGTCGGCTGCAGCCGCGCCGCTGGCGCAAGGCGGGCGTGCGCCTGCACGTGGCTTACGAAGCAGCTGCGCGGTGGGAGCCGTGCTCGCACATGCGTGCTGGGACGCTCACCCCCGGACACACGTCCACTGCTCTTTTTGCAGGCTGCTGGCGCGCTTCTTTAGCCACGTGCCATCGCCATGGCAGCAGCTGGCGGCCGCCGACCAGCACCAGCAGCAGCAGCCGGAAAGCGCAGACGAGGCCGCCTCCGCGCTCGCGATCGCTGCTCTGCGCGCTCTTGAGATAGAGCCACAGCTGGCGTCTGCGTGGCACATGCCGCTCGTCCTGCAGCTCGTGTCCCACAGCCTCCCCGCCGTCCGCTGGGCCGCGGCGCACGCAGCTGCGCGGCAGCTGCGCATGGGCCCCGCGGCGCTGTCGCGGCTGCTGGCGCAGCGGCTGACGGATGAAGAGCTGGTTGGATGCCAGCGGCGGTGGGACGCGCAAAGGGCTGCGGCTGAGCTTGAAAAGGCGCGCTGGTGGCTGGGGGAGTCCTCAGAAGTCGGGGCCGCGGCGGCGGGCGGCCGCGCCGAGCCCGACGCCCCGGGGACGTCCAAGGCGGCGCGCAAGCGGCAGCGCCGGCGGCAGGCGGAGGAGGAGGAGCAGCAACGGCAGCAGCAGCAGCAGCAGCAGCAACCCGACAGCGGCAGCGGCGGCGGCGGTGGTCCCGCGCTGCCGCCGTCATCAGGATTTGTCGAGCTGTGTGGATTGGAGGTGCCGTCTCGCCGCGCCGCCGCCGGCGCCGCCACGGCGGCCGCCGCCCCTTCAGCCCGCCTCGTCCGAACCGCCGGCGCGGCGGCGGCGCTCGAGGCCGCCGCGCTTGCGCTGTGCCAGCGGCAGCCGCTGCTGCTCGAGGGCCCGCCCGGCTGCGGCAAGACGGAGGTCGCGCGGGAGCTCGTGCGGGCGACGGGCAACGCAGCGTCGGCGTTCTGGCTGCATCTGGATGACCAGATGGACACAAAGTCGCTGCTGGGCGCCTACACCTGCACGCCTGTCCCCGGGGAATTCGCCTGGCAGCCGGGCCCCCTCGCGCGCGCGGTCGCGGAGGGGCGGTGGGTCGTGATCGAGGGCCTCGACGCGGCGCCGGCGGACGTCGCGGCGGCGCTCGCGCCGCTGCTCGAGTCTGGGTCGCTGCACGTGCCGAGCCGCGCGCAGGTGCTGCACGCCGCCCCTGGCTTCCAGCTCGTGGCGACCGTCACCACCGCCCCCGCAGCCGGGGGTTCAGACGAGGCGGCGTTCGGCGGCGGCGGGCAGCAGGATCTGCTCGGAGGCCTCTGGGCGCGGGTGCAGCTGGAGGCGCCAACGGATGAGGAGCAGCTGCAAATACTGGGCGGCACGTTCCCTGAGCTGCTGCCGATCCTGCCCGCAGCACTCGCGGCGGCGCACCTCACGCACCTCGCCGCCGGCCACACGGCGCCGCCCCTGGGCGCCGTCGGCGCAGGCCCCGACGAGGCCGCCGCAGCCGCGGCGGCGGCGCACGCGGCAGCGGCGTGGCGCGCGCAGGCCGCCGCGTGCCTGCGCGGCGCGGGCGTGCGGCCTGGGGAAATGGCGCTGCAGCTGCAGCGCCGCGCGGGGCTGCGGGACCTCGTAAAGTGGTGCCGCCGCATGCGCGGCACGCACGCGCCGCTGCTCGCGCGCGCGCTTCGCGCGCCGACTGCGCCACCGGGCGGCGCGGAGGCGGCAGCGGCGGCCGCGCCCTTCGTCCTCGACGCGTCGCAAATCGACGTCCACGTGCGGGAGGCCGCGTTTGCAGAGGCGGCCGACCTGTTCGCGGGCCAGGTTGCAAAGCCGGAGGCGAAGCTGCGGCTGCTGGGCGCGCTTGGCGCGCTGTGGGCGCTGCCGGCGCAGGCGGCGGAGCAGTACGAGGAGCTGGAGAAACCTCATGTGTCGCGTCAGGGGGCGGAGGTGCAGGTGCGGGCGCTGGGCTGTTGTGCGCCGCCCTGCACGCTCCGTGTGGATCCGCGTAAAGTCGGGACGGGCATGCTGCTGAGCCACGCGGCGCCGCCGCAACCGGAACCGAACACGGCGCGTGGTCGCCCTGGCGGCGGCGCCTGCTAAATGAACGTGGCGCCCCAGGCGCAGCGTCGGGGCGCCGAGAAACCCTCTCCACTGCTCGCGCTGCGCCCTGCCTGCCGCGCCCTGCCTGCCGCGCCCGGCTCTGCTCTCCGGGTCTCCCGAGCGCCCCCCCCAACCCGCTCGCACGTGCCCCTCGGCCCCAAACGCAGGT
>NW_014010517.1:0-7183 GCF_000611645.1 Monoraphidium neglectum
CCCCAGCTGTGTCGGCTTCATGCTCGGCGATATCATCGCGCAGCAAGTGGGCCACCATCCCGGAGCCGGCTTTGACGTCCTGCGCGTGGCGCGCCTGGGGCTGTACGGCCTGTGCCTCGATGGCCCCCTGGGCTCAGCCTGGTGGGTGGCGCGCAGCTGCCTGCATTCGCTGGCCTGCTGCGCGCACACCACTTCGCCTCGGTGGTGCATTGTCAGTGCGGCTTTTCCTTGCCTGCTGCATGCATCATGCACCACAAGTGGCATTGCCACAGCAGCCGCGTTGGAGCCTGGCTGATGACTTGCCCCACCCACGCCCACCGCCAGGTATGACTGGCTGGAGGGCGCCGTGTTTCCCAACAGCCCCACAGAGGCCAAGGCTGTCGCGGCCAAGACGCTGCTCGACCAGGTGGGGCTGGGGCGGGGTGCACCTTTGCTGCGTTATCGCTACGTGCACCACGGTCGGCAGGGGCGGTTCCTGACGCCTGCGGGTTTGAGGCGACGCGGCGTGCGCGCTCAGCAGTGAGGCGCGGTGCAGACGCCCAGCTGCATTCCCTGCAGCGCAGCACTGCAGCGGTTTGTCAGCAGCAGCTCCGCCCACACACGCACCTCCTCACCCTTGATCCTTCCTATCTCCCCCTTTCCTTCCTCCCTCTGCCATCACACCAGGTGGTGTACGCCAGCATTGGCACCGGCCTGTTCTTTGCCGTCATCACGGCCCTGGAGGGCCACCCTGAACTCGCCCCCAGCGTGGTGGCTGCCAAGTTCTGGCCCACCCTGGCGGCAAACTGGGCCATCTGGCCCGCGGCCCACATAGGTGGGGGCCACGCTGACGCATCCGCACTCATGCGGGGCCATGGTCACCCAGCTCGTATACCACCCTCGCTGTGGCTGGCACCTGCTTATCTCGCACAGGCTGGATTGGGAAAAACCTTTGCTCTTTTTGTTAGTGGTATGTGGATATCCCACTCCTGAGCGTCTGAAACCTCCCCAACCACACCCTCCCTCCCCTCCCGCAGTCAATTTCCGGTTTGTGCCCAGCCAGTTCCGCATAGCCTACAACAACGTGGTGGCCATTGGCTGGCTGGCCCTGCTGTCGGCCATCACACACTCCCACGGCCCCTCGCTCATCAACGCCGCCCTCAGCCACCTGCACATGGGCAACACCCACTGATTCATGTCATGAGCCGTGTGCGAGCTGTGCACTAATTCGTGCGCGCCCACTGGCAGCAGCTTGCAGTGGGCTTGCCGGGCCGGTTGATTGAAGCGCGCACCACGCCACGCCCTGAGTGTGGCGTGGTGCAGCGCTGCGCGCGCGCCGCGCGCTGCGCTAGGGGTCTGGGATCGATGGCCGGGCACTTCCCAATTTGTTTAACTGCAACTCTCCACTTCACCACGTCACCTGCTTTGCCCCACACTGCCGACGCCTTGCATTTTGTGTACTGCTTCACTACATTTTACTTGCTTGCCAGAGCTTCGTTACACGGGGGAGCTGCGTCCTTCGTCCCAGCTTTGCCGCTTTGGTGGGCCACCCTCACCCCTACATAACCAACGGCCGGAGCGGGAAAGCAGTCGGGGTCTTTTATGAGTATGCATGCCCCGTGTGGCGATACGTGTGCGCGCGCGTGCAGCGCCAGGGTGAGTGGGCGGGCAGGTGCACCCGCCTTGCTGGTGCGTGTGAGGGTTGTGTTGGGTCGTTTGAGTAGTAGCGCATACAGGGCATTCTGGGTGCATCCGTGTTCCTTGTATCCCCCCATCCTCCAGGCTCCATACGACATTTTGACGGTCGAGCCCTGCCTAGTTCGCGCCTCGGCATCGCATTGCCTCGGCGCCACCCTCCCCCCCGGCACTGTTGCCACTTCACCCCTTGGTCCAAGATTTTTATCCCATTCTTCCCAGCCGTTCCAAGCCATCGTGGACCCATTTTTCTCAGCTGGTGGTGAGGGATGGTGCGCCTTGGTTCATGTGCCCGTGTAACTCGTGGCTTAGATGTTGTCGCCGTGGTTGTGCAGCTGAACACTGATGGGTGCGGCCTCGCAGAAGGGGGGTCCATAACAGTCTGTCTTCAAGGCAAACTAAGGACAAGGCATTGCTCACAAGACGCGGAAAAGCATGGGCACGGCGAAGGACTGTGATGTCACCAGAGGCTTGACCAGAATTCTCAGTGCATCACACACGCCTATGACATCTGCGCACACACAAGTGGTTTTGCTGAGACTGTGTACAATCAACAGTGACAATTATTGTGAAGCCCACGTTCCCGTGGGGGACGCTCCCAGTCCTTGCGGATGCTGCTGAGGGCCCTGTTGCTGCCGCAGAAGCCTCGGCCTTGAGGCTGCGGCAAGGCCGAGGCTTCTGCGGCAGCAACAGGGCCCTCAGCAGCATCCGCAAGGACTGGGAGTGTCCCCCACGGGAACGTGGGCTTCACGATATCCGTCTCAGTTGGCAGAGGCCTTCTTGATTGGGGCCCAGTGCCGATTGCGCTTTGACATGTGGCAATTGGCGCGTTTTAGCAGTTACAAGGTTTGGACTGCAAAATTGGGACTTGAAGCAGTGGAGGCAAGAGGGGGAGGGCGGCTGTTCAAGAAACTCTAGTATGCCCAACAAGGAAGTCCTCCCAGCCACTGGTGCAACGCAGTGGCTTGGTTGGCTGAGTGCGCTGGCTCTGATATCCCAGCACGCTGGCTCACGCGCCTTCAGCCTGGTCGTATGCAAAGCCTCACCAGCACCCACGCACAGGGCTGCGCACAGGCCCGGCATGTGGCTGGAGGGCTGCCACGCCATCATGTCGATGACATGATCGCCGGCAGGAGCCGAGACCTGCGCTGTGACCAAGTCCAGCCCTGCTGCCCTTAGTTCACTCCAAAAGCACATAGCGATGCTCATGGCGATTTCTTTGGGTGTGGGGCGGCGGGTTGGTGCACCAGCTTCCCTCATCCTTGCAAGTTTGCTGCAGCATGTCAACACGCTACCGGTATTTGCATTCTTTGCCCGCTGCATGACACACCATGCATCGAAGGAACGGTTGGCAGGGGGGCTGGGGGGGGATATGTCACCAAACCCTACACTGCACTAGAGCTGCATCCCCAGCACGGCCGGAGCCCAGGTGTACGTACGCTCGCTAGCTCTGCCACCCTTGCTGCCCGCCGGTATGCCAAAAAAATCTGATTTGCAGTGGTCAGTTGGGACACTTTTCATGCAGAGTCGGCTAGATTGTCCTGCCTGCTCGAAGCACCAAAAGCACATCTGCAGCGCACATGCCACTGTGCCAAGGGGCTGTCCTTCATCTGCAGGGGCGGGCGCCGCGGCCCCGCGTCACAGTGTGAGGTCCACCGTCTCGCGCTCTGGCCGTGGCGGTGGCCGCGCCGCGCTCCGCAGGCCTGCGCCGCCGTCCTGCGGCAGGGGCGCCGCCTGGGCACGCGGGGCTGGCGTGTCCTGCTGTGAGTGCTGTGTGGGCTCTGGCCGGGCCAGGAGCAGAGTTTGGTGGGCCACCAAGTCGTCCACAAGCTGCTGCTGCTGCCCGGGCTGGGGCCGCCAGCCCTCTTTTCTATGCTGCACTTGCTGCTCCTGCTGACACTGATGCTGCAGCTGTTGTCGTTCGTGTTTTTGTTGGTACACTATGTGCTGTCGATACACCTGCTGCTGCTGCTGCTGCTGCTGCTGCTGCTGCTGCTGCGGCGCCCCCTCCTCCGCCCTTTCACTCAGCCCCGCCAGCCGCTCGATGTCCCGTGGCGGCCCTGCCGCCTGCACTCCCGCCCGCCAAAGCTGAAACAGCGCCTGCCGCAGCGCTTCTGCACGCCGCGCGTCGTCCCCGGCGCCCGCCGCGCGCCGCGCCTCGGCGGTGCAGGCGTCCAGCAGGCGTGGCACGTGAGCGCGCAGCAGCTCCTCCATCAGTGACAGGTAGGGCAGCACGCGGCCCGCCACATCAGCGCCGCCGGCCGCGGCGCCCGCCGTGCCATACAGGAACCCCGGCGAAGCGGGCGTGGATTGTCCCCAGGGGTCCAGGGACCCCTGCATCAGCAGTGCCACCGGCTCTGGGTACTGCTGCTGGAGGGCTGCGCGGTGTGACAGCAGCGGGGGGCGATTTTGTCGCAGCGAGAGCGTGGGTTGGCGCGTGGATATGCCGGACCTGCAGCTGGTCTGGGGCGGGCCTGCCATCGGAAGCCACGGGGTCACCTGACTCCACGCGGCTCGTGGCTGCTGGTCCTGGGGGCGTCACGCACAGCCCCATGACTACAGAGTTACACCTCCACCTTCAATGCGCCCCCCTAGGCGATTCAGGGCCGCTTTTCCCCACATGCCGACTGCCCCGGCCATCCGACCCCTCCGCTCCCACTCCGCAAACACCGCTCACCGGCAAAGGCCGTCTGGTAGCCCAGCGTTGTTTCCTCGGCCAGGCCAACCCCTTCCTGCAGTCCAGCCCCGCCAGCACCCGCCCCCTCGTCCTCTCCCCCCTCCTGCTCCCCACCGCCCTCCTCCATGGCGGCAGGGGGCTCCAGCAGCACGGCTCCCTGTAGCTGGGCGCACAAGGCCTGTGGGAGCAGGGGAATGGGGTTGAGTGAGGTGAGGGGTGGGTGTGCGCGGATGGTGGAGCGGGATTGGTGTGGTAGCGGTGACCAGTCGTTGGAGGAGGGCTGGTTGGTCGGGCACATGCCAGGCGCGCCCCCAGCTGATATGGCGCAGCAGGCACAGCGGTCGTTGGAGGAGCGGCTGGCTGACAACGCTGGTGCAGAGAGCGAGCAGGCAGCAGCAGCAGCAGCAGCAGCAGCAGCAGCAGCAGCAGCAGCAGCCGCAGTCGCAGCAGCAGCAGCAGCAGCAGCAGCAGCCGCAGTCGCAGTCGCAGCAGCAGCAGCAGCAGCAGCAGCGGGAGGCAACGAAGTCCCACCTGAGTCTCTGTTCCTCCGCCGCTGAGCGCGGACCCATCCTGCGCCTCCGCAGAGGGCCTCGCCTGTGCGCCAGCCTCGTCGCTCCTGCTGCCGCTACCACCGCTGCCGCCACTGCTGCTGCTGTTGTTACCGCCGCCGCCACCGCCGTCTGCGCGACCGCCGGTGGCCCCACCGCCGCGGCATCGGCCCTCAACGTGGGGGGCCGCCTCGGGCGCTTGCCAGCGAAACGCACCGCTGTGGCCGCCTGGGCCGCCCAGGATTGGCACGGCTGCCGGCAGGGGGGGCGGGCTGGGGGATGGCGGCTGGGACGGCGCACTGGGCGCAGGACCAGTGGTTGGCCTGCGCAAGTGCAAGGAGAGGCGATTGCATCGACAGTGTGCGGTCGTCCGTGGACACGATCAAAGGCCAAGATGTCGAAATGAACAGCCTGCCGTATCATGCCCAGGATCGTGGGGCGGGCTGGCAGGACTGGCCAGGCCATGCAACAACTGCGCGTTGGGCACACCCTAGGCGCCTCTCTTGGCGGCAGGCGTTGCGGCAGGATGCCGTCCGACGCAGCGCCCACTCACCCGTCACCCCCACCATCAGGCACGCGGAATATCCCGCCGCCGCCGCCGCAGCCGCCTCCGTGGGCGCGGCTTCTGGCCTCTTCCTCTGCCTCCCCCACCCCGACCCCCACCACGTCATCATCATCGCACCCTGCTGCCTGCCTTGCTGCAGGATCCTGGTGGGCCCCCTCCTGCTGCTGCTGCTGCTGCTGCTGCTGCTGCTCACGCCGCCGCCGCTGTCGACGACCCCCGCCGCCTCCGCTGCCATCGCTGTGACCCGCCTGCCTCTCCTGCTCCGGGCCCTCATGCTCTAGGTCAGGCCCCTCCTCCTCTCGGGCGCGCCGCCGGCCACACACCGCCCCACCCCTGGCCCCGCCGCCACCGCGGCCCTGCTCCGCCGAGCCGGCCGCAGCGCTGCCGCCGCCGCTGGCCGATGCGCGCCGCGGCCGCCCCTGCGGCGCCATGCCGCCGGCACCCTCGCCGCCGGAGGAGGCGGACACAAGGTCAACTGACTGCCTCCCTTGCTGCTGCTGCTGCTGCTGCTGCTGCCGCTGCTGCCCCTGCTCCCTTTGGGCGCCCCCGCCCCTCGGCTTTTTCTGCCGCTGGGAGCGCCGAGCCCCGGCCTCCTGGCCCCGCGCCCACTCCCGCCGCTGCAGCCGCGCGGCCATAGCCTCGTCGCCGTCCGACTCATAGTCAGGCCGCCAGTCGTCGTCGGAGTCGTCAGCGGCGTTGCCGCGGCCGCGGCGACCTCTTGCAAGGCCGAGCGCGCCGCCGCCGCCGTGCTTGGGGCCCTCCTCCTCACAAGGCGGCTGCCAGCTGTCGTCAGAGGCCGCGCCTCCGGGCCGGCCGGGGCCGCTGCCGCGCCCGTCCTCCGAGCCGCTGCCGCCGTCTCCGCCCCCCGCCTCGCGGCGGCGCTTCCGCGCCTCGCGGCGCGCGGCGGCGGCGGCCTCGCGATCGGCGCGGGCGGCGGCGAGGGCGGCGGTGGTGGCTGGCAGCTGCTCGCGCCAGAGCTCTGGGCCGAGGTAGCGCACACCGTACCTTGATGGTTGTGTGCGTTCATGTGTGGTGGAGGGGGGGATCGGGTGGCCAAGGGATGGGGGGCAGCAGGAATGGGTGTAGGAGGAGCAGGCCATACCTGTAGGTTGATCTTGGCGGTAGCTGCAGGGGCGTGCGCCTGCCAGGACCCCCGGCTGCGGCCGCCAGATGTCACCGCGCCTCTGCACCCTCTCCGATTGCCTCCCCTCAGCCGCACCCTGAGAAGGCTCTCTTCCTGCCGTCACACAAGGAGCACCTATCTGTTCCCGCAGCGAGCCCGGACCCGGTGCTCCGCTACCGACACAGCTGGCGCGTACGCCCCCCGCCCCTCACCTGGCCTCCCTGCTGTCGTGCTCCTCCGCCATGGCCCTCAGCCGCGCCACCACCTCTGGGTCACTGCCCTGCGTGGCCTGCTCCGCCATCAGCCGGTGCAGGCGTGCGCGGATGGCGTCGCGCAGCAGTCCGGCGTTGCGGGGGCAGAACCAGTCCGGACGCAGGAAGCCGGGGTAGGGGCTCGCGGGGCCGCCTGGTGGGGACGGTGGCGGTGTTGGTGTGTGTGTGTGTGTGTGTGTGTGCGGGGTGTGAGGGTGGAGGTTTGTGCTTACGTGTCAGAAAGGGGGGGTGGTAGAGGGTGGGGTGAGGCGCCGGGACTCGAGGCAGGATTTTGTGGCATTGGGATGAGTAGCTGGTGTGTGCAGGTGTGGTGGGTGGCAAGGG
>NW_014010516.1:0-3351 GCF_000611645.1 Monoraphidium neglectum
GCCGCGCCCCGCGCCCGGCCGCGCCGAGGCGAGCGCGCCGGCGCCGGCGGCGCCTGTATTCAAGGCGAAGGGGCCCGCGCGCGCGGGGCTGTGGGCGGCGACTGGCGACTCGCTGTCCAGGGCCGAGCCGCTGAGCTCGCCCGCGCCTCGCGCCGCGCGAGTCTTCAGCGCGCCGCGCGCCGCGGCCGCCGCCGCCAGCGAGGCGGGCCCCGCAGCTGCGGGACCGCCGTCGGTTGAGCTGCAGCCGCTGCTGAGGGAAGAGCTCATCTCTGAGACGTCTGAGTCTGAGTCCGCCCCTGCGCCGGCGCCGGACGGCATGCCAGCAGGACCGCTTGCAGGCGCCGCGTCGCCTGCCTCGCTGCTCGAACGCGACCCGGCGGCACGCAACTCCTGCTCCTGCACCGGCCGCCGCTGCGGCCCGCGCCGCTGCTCGTGCGCGCACGAAGGACCCAGTTCGCCTGCGCTGCCATTGCCGGGACGCTGCCAGCCAAAGGTGCCCGCGCTGCTGCCAGGCTCCGCGCCTGGAGTGCTGTTCTGGCTTGCTGCGCTCATGCTCTCAAACCTGGGGGATTGCGGGTGTGAGTTGACCGACGCTGTCGCCGTCTACAACGCCACCAGTTGCTGTCACAGGGCAGCAGCAGCAGCAGCAGCAGCAGCAGCAGCAGCAGCAGCAGCAGCAGCAGCAGCAGCAGCAGCAGCAGCAGCAGCAGCAACAGCAGCAGCAGCAGCAGCAGCAGCAGCAGCAGCAGCAGCAGCAGCAGCATAACACACCAATACACAAGAAACACCCCCCACACACGCAGGCACCCCCACTCCTGAATGTCACACCATCTCATTTGCTGCGCCCCCGCTGCCATTCTCTGCCTCACCGGCTCATAAGCTTCCCAACACGCTCCTCCGCTCGGCCCTCCTCATCAGCTCCACCCTCACTCGCACGCTCGTCATCCGTAAGCCGCCGCGTGCTGATTACAAAGCTCGCCTGCCGCGCCACGGCGCCCCCGCCGCCGCCCCCGGCCAAAGGCGCCACCCCAGCTGCCGCGGCCCCAGATGCCGGGAGTTGTGTCGGAGGGGCTGCGCCGCCGCTGCCGCTGCCGCTGCTCGTGCCCGCGCTGATGCCGCTGGCTGAGCCACAGAAGGGGTCGGCCCTAATGCTGGCGCTGATGTGTCGGTGGTAAGCCGCAGCCGCGCTGACGGCGGCCGCGCCGCCGCCGCTCAGCGCGCGCGCCGCCGCAGCCGCGAGCGCGCCGCCGGTGCCCCCCCCGCCGCCGCCGCACCCGCCGCTGCTCGTCCGCGCGAATGCAGAAGCGGAGCCCACCCCGCTTGCAGACCGCAGCAGCGGCGCAGCGCCGTGCGCCGACACAGACGCGCTGCTCGCGCGGCGGCTGCTGCCGCCGCTGCCGGCCCCGGAAGCGGGGCAGAGCGCTTCGTCGCCGGCGCTGTAATCGGACATGCGGCCCGCCAGCGTCGAGTGCGCAGATGCGTAACTTGCAGTGCTGTGAGCGGAGTGGTAGCTCCCGTTGCTCCCACTCCTCATCACGCTCAAGAGCAGCCCTGGCTGCTGCTGCTGCTGTTGTTGCTGCTGCTGCTGCTGTTGCCGCCCTGTATCGGCGTTGAAGGCCGGCTGCCGCTCGGCGCGCGCGCTGTCGCGCGGCGCGCCCGTGTCGGCGGCGCTGCAGCTTGGGCTCCCGGCATTGAATGGCTGATGCTGCGACTCGTGCGGAAACGCAGGCTGATGATGCCGCTGCTTTGACACCAGCTGGTCGGCCGGTCCCGGCCCCGACGCCACCAGAGATGCCGCGTGCCGCGGGCCAGCCGCGTAAGCAGGCCGCGCGGCCATCGCTGAGTCGTACAAGCTGCCAGGTGCGAGCGCAAGCTCTGCGGCGCCCCTGGCCGAGCGACTGCTGCTGCTACTGCTGCTGGTGCCCGCGCTCAGGTGATGGGCGCCGCCGGTTCCGCCATCGCCGCCGCCGCTGCCGTACGAGTGCAGCCGTTGCAGCGCCCTCGCCCCCGCAGTGGCCGAGGACCCGGCCCCGGCGCTGCCTCCACGGCTGCCGCTGCCCAGGACGCCGACGGCGGCAGATGCCGCTCCGTAACGCCCAGCCACCCCTGCAGAGGCGCTCGCGGCAGCAGAGCCAGACACCCGCGGCGAACCAGATCGCTCTCTTGACAGTGTCAGCTGGTGCTGCAGCTGCGACAAGTACCCCCCCTCAACCCCGCCCACCGCCGGCTGCGGGTACGCCAGCGACGGAACGGACGGCGGCGCGGGGGCGCCCGCGTCGCGCCGGGCTGGCTGCGCGTCGAGCCATGTCCCCTGAGCCACGCCGCCGCCACTCGCGGTGCGGCTCAGGCTAAAGGAGCTGCCGCGAGCCGCCGCGGCCGCGCCCTCGTGAGCCCACCGGTCCGTGAAAGAGCCATACTTGGAACTGACAAAGTCGATGCCGCCGATGCCGCTGCGCGCCGACAGGCCGCCACCTGCCCCCAGGCCGCCCCCCTCGCTGCCGTCCCGGCCGGTTGCAGGCTTGCTGCCCGCGGCGCGGCCACCGCTGCCGTCGCTGCGCATGGCCCGCTCGGTGGCAGAGCCCGGGGATGAGGCGGAAGGTCCGCGCGACCGCGCCGTCCCGCCGCCGCCGTCGCTGTCATTGCCGTCTGCCCCGCCGTCAGCATAGCGGGTGTGGCACGCGCCGAAGCACTTGCTGATGCCGGGTCTGTCGACAGATTGGCGCCGCGTCACGCGTGACAGGGGGAGATATGCATATATGAAATAGTTTTTGAGGGCAGGCGAGGCGGTGAGTTTGATGGCGCTCAAAGCGCCAGGTCGACGCGCCTGTGGCTTGAAGGCAGCTGCCGATATGCAAGCGATGTGGCTCAGATGCACCCAAGCCCTCAGACCCCTCACCTTCTGCCAGGACTGGAGCCCCCTGGTGAGGGCGCGCGCTCGTGCGCGCTGAGGGCTGCGCGCATCCTGTTAGCGCCCGCGCTGATGCTCCCGGCCACACCGGCACGGATCATGTCGCCGCCGCCATGGGGAGCAAGTGCCTTTCCGCCAGCAGCATAGCGGTGTGGGTGCGCGGATGCGAGGTGCGTGCTGCCGCCGCCGGCGCTGAGGGCGCCGCCGCCCGCTGCCGTGGCCGCTCGCATCGCCGCAGTGTGAGATGCCGCCGCCGCCGTGAAGCTCGCACGCGCGATCGTGCTGCTGGCTGGGCCGGCAGCTGCCAGGCTGCTGGGCGGGGTGTGACTGCTGGTGCTGATGTGCATGTGGGGCGAACTGCTGCGGCGGGGGCCTGTTGCAGTTGTTGACACGGTCACAAGGCTGGCGTGCTGTCGCTGCACCGTTCCCTCTGCGTACCCGCC
>NW_014010516.1:3688-7519 GCF_000611645.1 Monoraphidium neglectum
TTGCAGTTGTTGACACGGTCACAAGGCTGGCGTGCTGTCGCTGCACCGTTCCCTCTGCGTACCCGCCATGTCGTGATGCTGATGCTTTAGTCGCCTTGTTGGCCTGCTCGGTTTGACCGTACTCGCTGCATCGATCCGTTGCCACGGCCGGGGAGGAGAGTTTCCCCACGCCGCTGCCGCTGCGGCCGCAGCTGTGCATTCGCAACACCGCCTGCCTGCTGGCTGCAGCGCCGCCCTTTGCACAGACCGGCAAGAACTGCAGTAACGACTTGAATCTATATCAGAAGCTTCACTTGCTTGAAGCGGCCCCATCTAGCGCGGAGCAGCCTTCCGCGCTCATTTTGGTGTCGTCGGTGGCAGCGGCAACAAAGGCATGTTTGCGTCACAGAAAATAAGAAGACTACACGAATAATTATTTTCAAGTATCATCTGGGCCGAAGCTCTGACCGGAAGCGAACAACATCACTCTGGCCAGTCAAACTAGTGGCATTTGGGCAGCAGGCTCCCTCGTGTGGAAGCGCAGTCGTTTATAAACTAATACGTAGATATATGCCCGTTGACGAGCGTACCGGTCGCTTAGGGTGCTGCAGTGACAAATCCGCGCTGTCAAGGCTCAAGCTGTCATACATTGCATCGCGCGTTTTGACTCTGATTACATTTGATTAAAATCTCTAATCAACTCTATAGGTAGCCTAACCCCGATCGATATGATCTCCTCGCAATGCGATCCTGCCGTACCTTTGCGCTCCTCTACTCTCGTGTTTCAAGTAGCACTAGAGTGCCCCAGGTGAGAAGGACCTATTTGCAGGGATTGTGCAGCCCGAGGCTGTGCCTCGATTGATCGATGCTGCTCGCCTGCCGCCGCTACTGTGCCGGAGTGCCGTTGAGGCAGTGCGCACGGCCGATCGTTTGTTGCCATTCATCCAGGGGCTTGCATCACCGACGTCCTCATGGCGGGGCATTGTCACAGTGCATGCGCTGACAGCGGAACCAGATGGCAGCGACAGAGGGGGCGGCGATGACCCTGAGCTGGTGGCGGCCCCGCCTCCGCGGCGGGGCCGGCCGCCTGGCTCGCCGCGCACAGCCCCCGTGCCACCAGCCTGGGTCGCAGAGGCCGCGCCTCACGCCAGCGGCCCAGAAGCTGCGGCAGACGTCGACTGCGCCCCAAAGCGGCGAGGCCGGCCGCCAAAGCAGCGCGCCTCGAGTGCGCCCGGAGAGGGCGCGCCCGCAGGCAGCGACACGCCACGAAACGGCGAGCGCGGGGCGAAAGCCAGCAGCAGCGAAGGCGCCGCCCCTCTGATGGGGCCGACAGGCGCCTTGGGCGCCCCTGCTTCACGTCGGCGGGGTCAGAGGCGCGCGCGGGCGCCCGGCGCCGGCACGAGCAGCAGCAGCAGCGGCGACAGCGGCGACCGCCACCCGCCAGAGCGCCCACCGGTGGACATGGCGGCCGCCGCCGCGCTGCTGGCGCCCTCCGACCTGCCAGGTCTGATCCCGCTACCCGCGGACGGCGAACCTAAGGCCTTTGGCGGCGTTGAGCTGCGCCCTTACCAACGGGTGCGCGGGCTCGCGGGGCTCGGCGCGCTGGGCAGGCTCGTTGGGCGTGCGCAGCAGCCAGCGCGCGACGCCCTGCAGACCGACAGGCGCTCTTGTGGCTCTATTTCAAGTGGCGTATCCTGCTGGCCCGTGGCTGACGCTAATGTTCGGGCGCCGCCGGCTGCCTCCTTCCCTGTTTTTTTCCCCAATACCAGCTGGCGATAACGGCTGTCTTGCGCGCGTGGAAGGAGGGCCGCTTGCAACAGCTCGTCTCGATGCCGACAGGTGGGGGAATGCAGCATCATCAGCGACCCTGCCGTGCTGGGCAGGGCGCCGCTATGAACCTGGTGCGGCGGGGCAGGTGCACAGCGGCGCCCTTCCTAGCATGGCAGGGTCATCCTGCTGGCCCTGGGCCATTCCGACCCAGACAGTATGCTTGCTGACAGCTATCTCTCAGGCTGCCTTTGCACGAGCCCGCACTTTGGTTTCCGTCGCCGGCGCCGCGCGACACAGTATTGCAGTGGTCAGGACCCTGGGTAGGCGACTCGCCGTGGCATGTGCGTGCTTGCCAGTCGCTGCGCCCTCGCCCCTCTCGCCAACCTGCCTGCGCGTGTGTGTGGGCGCGGTGGCATGCGCCCCGCAGGGACCGGCAAGACGGTGGTGTTCTCGAGTTTCATAAGGTACATATGCGAGCAGCACGCCCTCAGCAGCGGCGACAGCGGCAGCGAAAGCAGCAGCGGCAGCGGAAGCGGCAGCAGCGGCGACGGCGCCAGCGACAGCAACGGCAGCAGCGGCGGCGGCGGCGGTGCTGGCGGGAGCGGGGGTGGCGGCGGGGTTGGGTCGTCGGAGGGGCAGCCGGCGGGAGGGGCGCGGGGGGCGCCGCGGGGCGCGCCGCGCGTGCTGGTGCTGGCGCACCGCGGGGAGCTGCTGAGCCAAGCAGAAGAGACGCTAGGGCTGGTGTGGCCGGGCGCAACAGTATCAGTGGTCCAGCGGGAGTCGAAGGACATGAGCGGGCAGGTGTGGGCGCCCCCTCGCCAAACACAGCGTGCAAACCACACACGCGCATCGACAGCTGTGGCGGCGTCCCCGCGCGCTGGTGCCGTGTGGGATGCGCTTCCTCCACCCCACCTGCTGTCGTTGCCAGGACTGCGTTTTCGCCCTTGTCCGCCCCCCGGCCGCTCGTCTCGACCAACCTTGTGATGCACCCCTGATGTGGGATTCGCCGGATCTCCCTCGGTCCCCCGCCTCCCTGCCTTCCCCTGCACACACCCAAGATCGTGGTAGCATCGGTATTCACGGCCCTCAACTGCCTGCCGGCGCTGGCGGCGCAGCACTTCCACGCCTGCATCGTGGACGAGTGCCACCACACCACTGCGGCTACCTGGCTGCATGTCCTTGAGGTGCGCGCCCCCTGCCAACTCGGGGCTCGCAAAAGCGGCGGTGCGTCCCGCCGAATTGCATCGGTTCGCCTGAACACTTCGAGTCTCCTTGACTTCCAGCCGCAGTGTACGCGTGCAGAACGGCGGCGGCGAGAGATGTTTGCGCAAGTCCAGTGAGGGAGTTACGCAGTGCGGCCCTCGGACAAAACCATAACTAACTGGTGCAAATGACAACGTTTGATTTTTCTGGCTTGCTGTGAAGCGTCCCGCATGCTTCTGCGCACTCTGCGACTGGGCAGGGGACCGGCTTTCTGCGACGGGAGCCGTCGGCCGACTTCCAACCTGCGCCTGTTGACGCGTCAGCCGAGGACTCCGAAGATGAGCCCGGCAGCGATGCCGAAGGCAGCAGCAGCGGCAGCGGTGAGGGCTTGGACCCTGTCACGATGGGCGCGAAGCGGGCGCGGCGGCGTAGGTACCTGCCCGGGGATCAGGGGAAGCTGCTGCTGGTGAGCAGGGAGCGGTGGGCTGGTTGTGGACAAGCAGGGTGTGAGAGGCGTGGGTGGCGGTAACCTGCAGCAGTGCGATCCTCTCTTGATCGGCCCCTACTTGGCCATCACCTCAAGCACATGCTTCATTTTCCCCTGGCCCCACACCGCTCACATGCAAAGACAAGCACTGACCTCCACACAGGCATGCACACAGTCACACACACACAGAGGCACACACATACGTATACACACACACACACACACAGAGTTGCACACACGAGCTCACACTCATTCTCACGCGCCTGCCACGCCCAGGGATTCACGGCCACCGCGTACCGCCGCAAGGCCAAGGATAGCCGCGACCTGATGAAACTCTACGGGGAGCCTGTGTTCGCCGCATCGAGTGGGCGGGGGTTGTTGGGGTCGGGGGT
>NW_014010515.1:0-4254 GCF_000611645.1 Monoraphidium neglectum
CCCCCCTTCCCCCGAGGCACTCACGTTGTAGTAGCGGGACGGCTTGTCGATGCCGCCCACGTCAACGTACTGCTCAGCGCTGTACTCCCCCTCGTCAGCCAGCAGGCCGCCCGCGTCCTCGCCCTCCTCGGCCTCCTCGTCAGCGGCGGCGGCGTCGGCCCCGAGCTCGGCCTCGGCCGCGGCGGCGGGGGCGCGCATCTCGCTGACGTGCAGCAGGCCGCTGCGCTTGGCGCCGTCGGCGGAGGTCCACTCGACGATCACGCCAAAGTCCTCCACGCCGGTCACCTTGCCCTGTCGGCGGTGTAGTTTTGGGGCCCAGGGGTGGTGTTTGGGGGCGGCTGGCGAGTCGAGCGCGAGCATGCGCGCTCTCAAACCGCCCCCTGCCACACCCCCTCGACCTCCCCTTCTGCCTCGGCCCCTGCCCACTGTGCCCCTTCCCCGCCTACGGACAAGACACAAGGACACCTGTGGACCCATCACAAACAAACATCCCCACACACAAACGCGCCCAAAGCCAAAACACGCACACACACACACACACACACAAACCGCATGAACACACACGAACACACGCACCTCCACGATGCTGTTCTCCAGCGCCGCGATCAGCGCCAGCTCCCCCTCGGCCTCAGCCTCGTACTCGTCGCCCTCCTCGTAGCCCTCCGCCTCGTAATCGTCCTCGTCGACGCGGTACACCACGCCGTCCAGCGCCACGTCGCCGGCCTCCAGCGCAAACGCCTCCTCGGCTTCCTCGGCGTCGGCGGCGTCCTCTGGGGGGCGGGGCGGCGGTTGGGATTCGGTTGGGATGCTGTCGACGCCATCAAAAGGGGACGCGGCCGGGGTGTGTTGATGAGGGCGGGAGCGGGGGTGCCGATTGGCGGGGGTGGCGGGCGGAACGGCGTCGCGGCTGCGACCTCCGCCACCAGCTGTGCCCAGGGGGCGCCCAAGAAACGGGCGCCGCGCGCGCGCGCACGCGTGCGCCAGCCGGACCCAGCGCCGCCGCCGCGGCGGGCTCACCAGCGTCAAAGGCGTCCGCGGAGGGCGCGGCGCGCGCGGCGGGGGCGTTGCCCAGGCCCTTCATCGTAAGGGCGAGGCGGCGCTGCGCGGGGTCGACGGTCAACACCTTGACCTTGACCGAGGCACCGACCTTGACCACGTCGGCCACGTTCTTGACGTAGCCGTCCTATGGTGGGTGTGTCAGGTGTCATAGGTGTGTGTGTGTGTGTAAATGTGTGCATGTGGGTGTAAGTGTGTGGGGGGGGGGGCTGGGGCGGCAAGGGGCCCGATGACACTGGTGTGGCGACAGCAGTAGGGGGCTGCACCGGTTGTGTTGGTTTCCCGACACCCGCTGCAGACTGCCGGGGATGGGGGCTTCTCGACATGCTGCTGGTCCCAATTCTCCGCGTAAACATCCTCCTATCTCCATTTCAACGGTGGAGTGCTGCTGCTCTTGCCCAGCCACTTGCCATGTGACGGCGCAACCGCCGCCCACAGCCACACCCCTGCGGTCCCCCGCCCCCCCTGCCGCTTTGACCGCTGCCCGGGCGGCCCCGCCACCACAGCCGCGCTGCCTAGTTGCCGTCTCAGCGCTGCAGCAGGCCATATCTTGTGAGGCGCGCCGCACATTGGGCGCTGCGCCTGCGACCTGGCCCAGCTCTGGCTGGCCGCTCACCGACAGCTGGGACACGTGCACCAGGCCATCAGACTCGGAGCCGACGTCGACAAACGCGCCATACGCCTCCACCGACCGCTGCAGTTGATAGGTTGCATTGCAACAATGCCATTAGCAGGCGGCGGCTGGGCAATGGGCTTGCAGGGCGAGGCGTGCGGCGCAGCGCAGCGTGCGCGGCAGCAGGGCGCGCGGCACGCCTGCCGCGCGTTTTCACAGCCACGCACCACGGTGCCCTGGAGCTCATCACCAGGCTTGAGACCGGCAATCGGAACGGTCACGACCCTCTGGGCGCGGCCACCCTGACGCTGCTGCTTCGGGGCCGGAGCGGGATCGCTGCTGGTCTCGGCCGCGGCAGCCTGCACGTTGAGCTTGCGCGCGCCTTTGAACGCCTGAGTCCTCTTCCTAGATGCCCTGTATAGAAAGGCGCATTGAACGGGGTCAGTGGGGGCCCTCGCCGACAGCATGCAGCAAGTGTGTGGCCTCCGGAGCCTACCTTGTGGCGATGGGCGTGCATCTTTGCACCCTCGCTCCGGCGCCCTGCGCGTTCATGTGTATTGTAAGTATTCATTCTGCATTGCTCGAGCCAGCAATGCGCGTTCGGGGACCGGGTGCCGCGCTCAACACAAACCAGACCTGAATGGCACCGCTCGCACGGGTCAGGTTCATGGCTGCTGACAGGCTAGTTACGGAATGGGTTATCAACCGAGCCGCCTGGAAGAGCGAGCGCGGGCCAGACACCAGGGACTTGGCTGCCGGTGCAGCAGCAACAAAATCGGTGACTAGTCAGGTCGTTTCAGCTGCCGGCACACGTATATGCGCGCCCGCTATATACACAGCCAAGATCTCAACATTGCTCTGTGTTTCCATCGCTCTGAGCTCCCGCTCTGCTTTCTGTCACCGAGTGCGCTTTCGGATTGTCTTTTTTCCGAAGTCGTTCGACACGCCTCTGGGCGGCAGCCCTGCAACACAGCGGGCCTCTATAGCACAAGGTCTCATGGCACCCCTGGGCCTCCAGCAGCAGCAGCAGCAGCAGCGGCAAGGCGCCCCGCTCCGGGGGCGCCGCGGCGGCAGCTTTCCGCTGGCGCGCGCCCCCGCCGCCCACGCGGCCGTGGCGGGCCGCCGCCTCCTCACGGTGTCTGCGGCCATCAAGGCCAAGTCGCGCCGCGAGATCTGCTGCAGCAAGACGCTGGTGGCGCAGCCGGATATGATCGACAAAGTGCACAAGATGTGCGCCGACGTGACCGCGTTCAGCGAGGCGCGAATGGGCGACCCTACCAGCGGCGTGAAGGCCTTTGAATGCGCCAAGGATCGGTGGGAGGTGAGGGGGCGGGGGTGCAGAGCGGGGCGGAGGCGCCGCGCCGCGGGGGCACACGGCCACAGCGCGGCCCTTGGGGCGGGCGCCTTCACAAGGGTTGAGATCTGCCGCGCCCGTACGTGCGGATTCAACCAAGGCGCTCGCCGCCGGAGGGCGGCCGCCCTAATCAGCCCCAACCAATGCCACCGCAAGCGGCGCGGGCCCTTGCCCGCTCGCCGCGCCGCGGCCGCCGCACTACGCGCCGCGCGCCCGACGCCTCAGTTGCACTGCACTGCGCACCTCGCCCCTGCCCCGCGCGCCGCCCCTGGTCCGCAGGAGAACGTCTTCCACTTTTGGGAGCGGTACGAGAGCAACGTGGCCCTGGGGCGCCACAACACCACGCCCGAGGTCTCACAGTTCCTGGAGCAGGTGGGCGCCCCTCCCCCCCGACCTCTCCCCCCACCCCACCAAAAGTGCTGCCCGCTGCCGCGAGAGGGCAGCCCCTGCACGGGCCCCGCCGCCTGCGGCGCGGCGGGCGGCTGGGCGGACGGCTGGGCGGGCGGCCTTGGTGCAGCGCGCATGGGCACCCCCGTGCGGTGCCGGCGGCCTCGTAGCCCGTCCAGGGGTGGCCTCGGGCGCGCACGCCGCGCAACACGAGCAGCAGGGGAGAGCTCTGTGCGACCACTTGGGCGGGCCCTGCGACGCCCCCGATTTGCCGAGTTCCAATCCTGCACCCACGGGCCGGCACGCGTTGCGCCGCGTCGTGCGCGCAGGTGGTCCCGCTGCTGGAGGGCCCAGTGGGCATGGCGCTGTACGAGTGGAAGGACGGGCAGCTGGGGCCCGTCTCGCTGCAGGGCGGTGCGCAGCCGCTGCAGGCCCCGCGCGCGCAAGCGGCGCGCGGCGGCCCGCCGCACCACACTGCGGCCGCAGATGCCTTCGGCGCAGCCCCCCGATTGCAAATGCACGCGCTGGTGCCTTGACCTCATCGCCTGCTCGCTCGCACCGCCGACGCCCTTGCGCTCAGCATATCCACACGCGCGCGTCTACGCACACTCACACACACACACACACACACACACACACACACACACACACACACACACACACTAAAAGGTACGCACTCACACACACAAATACATGCGCACACTCACGCACCAGGCCCCAAGGGCGAGGGCGGCCTGGACGACGCGACCGGCGCCAGCGGGGCCGCGGGCGGCGCGTCCATGAAGCAGACCAGCCGCTCCTTCGACCTCTCAGCCATCGAGGCCCAGCACAAGGCCGAGAGCGG
>NW_014010515.1:4587-6567 GCF_000611645.1 Monoraphidium neglectum
ATCCCTCCCCGCCTCGCCCCCCGCCCCCATGGCCGCAGCCACCCGCGGCGCCCGCGCACCTTGCTTTTGCTTGGTCGCGCCTGCTTACATCGTTTGCCGGCACGAACGTGCTCGGAACCCTCACACCGCGCCCGACATGTCATCGAGCCGCCGCGCATCCCGCGCACGCGGCTGTCCCCGCTTCTGCACCGCCTCGCGCCCGATCCGGCGCGCCCCGGCCCCGCCGCTTGCACCCCTGGCGTGCCCGCAGACGTGTTTGGCATGCCCGAGCTGACCAAGAAGGTGGAGGAGCAGTTTGGCCAGCTGATGAGTGGCCTGGGCAAGCTGTTCGGCTCCAAAAAGTGAGGCGCCCCCAGCCAGCCGACGCGGGGCGCCGGCAAAGCTGCTCGGCTCCAAAAAGTGAGGCGGCCCCGGCCAGCCGTCGAGCGGCGCTGGCAAGCCCTCAAATTATGCGGCTTCAAGGATTGAGGCGCCCCCGCCAAGGCGGTCGGCGCGTCCCCGCCGCGGGCTTGTGCTGGTCGGTCGGGGCCGCGCCGCCCGGGCGGGCGCGGCAGGGCCGGCGGCGGGTCTGTCGGGGGCAACTCGTCATGGGGCGGCGGAGGTGTGGGTGTGTTAGGTTTGGTTGTGTTTGGGTTTCCTGCGAATGCAGCGGCTGGCAGGCCGCACCACGAGCAGCTGGGGTCTGGGGTGTGCAGCAGCTGGCCGGCCAGCGTGAGCTGGTGCAGTCGCGGCGAGCGCGGACGCCTGGCATCCCTCGTGGCGGCGGGCCAGCCGCGTCCCGTCTTCTTTTCCTGCGGCGCAGCACGAGGGTCGCGACTGTGGCACTCAATCACAAAAGCTGCGGCTGTCCGTAACGTCGGCGCATGCGCGGCGCGCACTGCATGTGTGTAATTGCTCGTTCCGCTTCCACGCAGCGGCTGCTTTTTTGTGTTTGTGAGGGGGGGTGACGCAACCATCAGCTAGTCAGGCAGAGGGAGGCTGATAGTGGGTGGGTGATGGGCCTACAAGACCAGGATAAGTGTTTTACATGACCAGCGGCCCTACAAGCGAGTGGCGGCGCCGCCGCCGAACGAGTCATGCGGCAGTTGCAGCAAGGCAACCTGCCCAGTTTGGGGGCCGCATCGACAGTCCGCTCAAGCAGCACGACACGCGCCATGCAACCCGCAAGCAGCCTGCCAAGGCGTCACCCATGGTGATTGGAGACGAGAGGGAAGTTGAACACGCGTTGGTGACACGCGCTGGCGGCGTGTGTTGAGAAAGCACATCGAACACGCAGCACCCAGACAACAATGGGCACCAAAGCCCGGCAGCGCCTGCAGCCGTCGTGCGTGCGTCAGCCAAATCGTGTTGTGCGAGGCGGCGAGCGGCAGCACTGCGGCCGCTCGCCTGCACACGTGAGCCGCACACGCCGGCGGCGCTGCCATCCGTTGCAGCACGCCAGTGTGTGTGGGCGCTGAGCACCGAGAAAGGCGTGCATCCCAGCACACCTGCAAACCACTGTGGGTGATAATCAGGATCTGAAACAGGCAGCGGATCGCCGTTTCACAAAGAGGGCCCGCTTTGGGGACGGCTGGGGAGGGGGCGGCGACTGTTCCGCGTGCGCCTGACGCGGCAGGGTAGCGTGCGTGCACGCACGCGTGTCTGTGTGTAGGTGTGCCGCGCAGGAGCGCACGCGCGTGCTCGCAAGTGAGTGGTTGTGTGTGTATATGTGTGGATGTGATTGGCATACGCAATGCGCCATGGGCTGGCGTGTCCATGCCTGACAGTGTGCCAAGGGGGCTACAGGTGAACTCTTCCTGAGGGCAGGGGACGAGAGGATACAGAAAAAAAGCGCGCCGCACAGCCAGCGTCCGCGCACACCGTAAGCCAGGGCAAAGCCCCAGGGGTCTGGGCACCGCGCCTGCCGGCGACAGCGCGGCGCAAGCGACAGGAGCGGAAGGGCAGGCAGGCAGGGCCGGGCGGGGCGCCCCCCCCCCCCCC
>NW_014010515.1:6773-7716 GCF_000611645.1 Monoraphidium neglectum
CCCCCCCCCCGGTGTCACGGCCAGGCCGCAGGGCCGGCTTTCTTCCGGCTGCAGGGGCCCACAGCACAGCCACGCTGGCTATGTGGCAATACGGAGGGCGGCGGAGAGCACAACGCCGCCAAGTACACCACCACCAGCCGCCCCGCTCGCCGCCGCACCCCCCCCCGCCGGCGGTGACATTATCACCATTCGGCAAAGTCGTGGGAGAGCGACAGGCCGGCGGCGCCGGGGATGACGTCGGCCGCCTTGTTGGCGCCGCCCTCCCACACAGTGGGGCCGTCGGTGCACTTGAGGACCGCCTGCATGATTTCAGGCAACGGGGTGGGGGAGGTGAAGGCAGAGGGACGCCAGGGTGGGCGCAGGCGGAGCGGCGCGAGGCGGGCTGCGGCCACGACTGGGCCCGAACAGCTGCCTGCAGGGCTACATTGCATCAAGACGCGCAGCAGCTCGGCGCGGCGCGGCGCGGCGGCGGCGCGGCGGCGCCCGTGTCACCTTGTATTCAATGCGCGGCGTGTCCGCGGGGCTGACCTCCAGGGTGGCGCGCCACACGTGCCCGTCCTGGGGGTGCACGGGGGGCGAGGGGGGGCAGCCCCTTAAGGCGGCGCGGCACGGGCGGTCCGCTGCCTGGAAGGCGGCTACGCGCCGCGGCGCCCGCGGCCGCGACAAGACGGCGCTCGTTTCACGCTTCCGGCGTGCCGCGCCCGTCCGTCAGCCGGCATTTTTCGCGCGCGCACGCGGGCGGTCGTGGCCCCCGCCGCCGCCGGGCAGCGCGCATGGGATGTGGGGAGGGGGGGTAGGGGGGAGATGGCTCACCGTCCAGCGCAGCGGCAGAGCCGCAAAGAGGTCCCAGGCGCCGAGGGCGGGGGCGGAGCCGACCAGCCAGACGTCCTGGCCCATACGCGTCTCGCGGCGCACGGCCACTTCGACCTGGATTGTGTGTGTG
>NW_014010514.1:0-7179 GCF_000611645.1 Monoraphidium neglectum
GGGGCCGGGCACGAAGCCCGGGCTCATGGAAGGGAGGCACTGTGTATTTCTCTGGCGGCCGCCACCAAATGTGCGCAGAGGACTGCACAGCAGGGCTTGGGCCTAGTGACTTGGGCCTAGTGGCGCCCCAGGCCGCTCCAGAGGGGGGTTGCTGCCCCAGCGCTGTCGCGAGCCTTTGATCTCTCGCGATGTGGCCAAACACCCGGACTTCAAGGGAGATGCTAGACTGTATCGAGAGGGCGGTCAACTCGGTGTACAGGGCGGCAAGCGGCAGCGGCGGCGGCGGCGGGCGCGACAGCGAAGGTGGGCGCGCACCCTGGGGTGTCGCAACTGTCAATATGCGCTCGTGCTGCATCTGGGCTGGCTGAGTCGAACAAGCTTCGCGCCGCGTCCATGCAGCGTGAGGCGTGCGTGCAGCAGGCAGCGGGGCGCATAGATCCGTCGTGCAGCATGCGCCCCGCCAAAGCACCTCGCATCCACACTTCCCCTCACACACACACACACACACACACACACACACACACACTCTCAGGCCGGCCTCTGAGCTACATCCGCATCGACGGCAAGACGGGGCCGACGAAGCGCTTCGACGCCACCACCCAATTCCAAGAGGAGGCCGGCTGCAGGGTGCGGCGCGGCTGGGCGCGAGGCGGCCAGCTTGCGGGGCTGGCAAGACACGCGGGGTTGCACTGAACAGTTTACAGCGAGCTTACTCGATCCTCGGTGGCCCATAACTTCGACAACGTAACTGAGGAACCAAGAGCACTCAAAGACAACTTTGCTTCGATACTTCCCACAGCGTCGCTGCTCCTCTTCCGCTACTGAATGTGACGCTCCTGACCCTTGCCTGTGCCGTCGCCTCGCACCCAACACCTAAACAGGTGGCGATCCTGCAGACTGTCGCGGCGGGCACGGGGCTGACACTCAATGCCGCCAGCACCGTCGTCTTTGCGGAGCTGACGTGGGTCCCTGGAGAGATCCTGCAGGTTCGTGCGCATACAGTGCGCGTACGCGCGTGCGGATGACGCACGTGCATGGGCGTGTGCATGATTTGTGCGCTAGTGCGTCGTCCTTGCGCACTGGTGTGTATGTGCCTCATGCGTGGTGTACACGTTCCGGGGGGTGGGGATGTGCATGATTGTGTGTTTTTCGTGAGGGGCGGGATCGTGATTGTGCGTCGGGCTGCCTGGCAATGGTGGGATGCAGCAGGCATGCGATTTTTTGCTCGAACTGGGGCCTCATCGACGAAGATCGGCTGCTCGCCAACCGTTGGGTCCTCCTAAACCCTGCAAACGCCAGCGCCGCCCGAAGCCCCTCAAACCCCCTCTCCCCGCAATGCGCCCGCGCGCCCTCTGCACCCGCACAGGCGGAGGACCGTGCCCACAGGATCGGGCAGGCACACAGCCACGTCAGCATTCAGTTCCTGCAGGTGCGCTCGCCCCTGGCAGCGGCCCGCGCCCCCCTTCGGCCCCGTAAGCCGCCCGTGCCCGACGGGCCCTGCCGCGCCGCACGTCTTATCAGCCACCCTGTTGTTTGTCCTGTTGCCCTGTCACCGCGCCCATTCCTGGCTTCCTCCAGTGCATGATCTCTCCTCTCAGACCCCAACAGCCGGGAGCCACCTTCTGCCCAGCTGCGCCTACTCGCACGCACACAGACAACCCCCTCTTCCTCTCTCTGTTCCTCTCTCTGTTCGTCTTCGGCCATCTCTTTTACGCACGCACGCGCACGCGCACACACACGCGCACACACACACACACACACACACACACACACACACACACACACACGCACTCCCACGGACTCATACCCAACCCCGCAGGTGCGCAACAGCGTGGACGAGGTCATGTGGGACGTGCTGCAGGCCAAGCTCAGCACCACAGGGGAGGTGCTGGACGGCCAGGCAGCAAACTTCCAGGTGCGCCACCAGGGCAGGGCCCACTCGTGGCCGGGGTCGCGCGGGGAGGGGGCGGCGCGCCTGTTGGGTGTGGGATCAGGGGTGTGTCCTGCAGCGTGTGCGTGCCGGGGGCGATGTAATGGTGAGTTGAGAGGGGGCGTCGGGGTGGGTGCGATCATCGTGGTGTGAGGATCACTGTTGAGGAGGGCTGCATTGGCGCGCAGGGTTGTGAGCGTGGGGGAACGCGCGCATGCGCGGGCGCTCCTTGCTCCTCCCTCCCCCCGCCCAGCAGCAGACACCTTGAGCGGCGCATTTGGCAGTGTGCGCCTGTCATTCTTTTCATAATTCTATAACATAATTGTCAAAAATTGTCAAGCAAGATCGCGCCGTCAGTTATGGATCGCTACGGCAACACTCGTTGCCGTCCAGGCGTCCGGCCATGCGCAGCCAATACCCCGCGCCGACGTGCTCCCAAAACACACCCACCGCCGCGCGCCCGACCGCCCTCCCCTCGCGCCCGCGCGCGCGCCACCCTCTCAGACGGAGGCGCCGCCTCCCTCAGCGGTCGCCCCGACGGACCGCGGGCAGACCAGCATGCTCCAATTCCTTGCGGCGCCGCCAATGCAGCCCGCGGCGCCACCTGTGGACGGCAGCAACGGCGGCCGCAGCGGGGGCAGCGGCTCGAGGCCGCGAAGCGGGGCCGGGGGGTCCGGGAGGGCCGGCAGCGGGGGGCCCAAGGGCCGCGCGCAGCAGCCTGCGGGAGGTGCGAGCGGGGGCCGGCAAACGCCGGCTGCAGCAGCGGCGGCGCCTTCAGGTGTGCTGCAGCAGCAGCAGCAGCAGCAGCATCAGCAGCAGCAGCAGCAGCAGCACAAGCCCACTCCTGGGGTCGTAAGCGGTGCGATGGAGGCGGCCACGGCTGACCGGAGCTCGGCAGAGGGGCGGCCACACCCGCAGGCCCCCTCGGGCGGCGCGTGCAGCGGAGCCGCTCAAGGAGCCACCATGCCGCCCTCACCGCCGCGTCCTCACGGCGGCGCGGGTGCGAGCGGCGCCTCCCTTGCTGACGTCACCGCCAGAGCGGCGTCTGCCGAGAACGCCGGCTCGCTGGCGCCGCCGGCACAGATGGGCGCCGGCTGGGGCAAGGGCCAGGCCGGGGAGGACGGGCAGGGCTGGGGGGCGGCCCTGTGCCAGGAGCAGCAGCTGAGGGGCCACGAGTGGCCTGGCAATGAATGGGCTGGTGCGGACGGGCCGAAGGGACAGCTGATCCGCGGCGGCCAAGCATCCTCGTCGCCATTGGAGCCGGCGGCCAAGCGCACCAGGGTCGACCTGGCCAAGTGGGAGGATGACGACTTCTGACAATGTTGAGTGCGCGCGGGTAGATTGTCCTCTTTCTGCTATAGATCACCATGCGCTGCAGCACTGCTTTCCAGACAGACACGCACGCCTTGTCACCGCCGTTTGTTGGTCGCATGCTGCGCACGCCTCGCTGCAAGCCGGCGTCGCCGGGTTCTACCAGGTCGCTGGGTGCCCCTTGGCTACCACGGATCTTTGCAGCTGACTGTGCAGAATTTTGTGCTTTCCGCTGGCCGCGACCTTCAGCCAAACCCTTGACCAGCATCCGAGCACGTTATTGATGCTTGCGTGGATTTTTTGACTGATATGGAAGTAAGTCTGCAACCACGCAGAGTGACTCAGTGAACCTCTGGATTGCCCTGTAAATGCCACTTGAGCATGTGTCACATTGGCCGGCATCAGCCTGCCTGGCGCATATTGCAGCGCTATGAAACAGGTGTGGATCGAACATGCACGGCGAGGGCCACAGCAAGTGCCCCGGTTAGGCCCAATGGAAGGTTGCGTACAAATGAGAGTGCAGGCATGCGTGCGAATTTGCATGAGCTTGCTGCTGTCCTCGCGTCCTGGGCGGGGGTTCCCAAGGTTGAGGCATAGAGGGGGAGTGCGACACCGGTCGAAGCTGCCGTCACTGCCGCCGCTGCGCCTCCAGCTGCTGCACGCGCGCCTGCTGCTCCGCCATCTCCCGCATTTTCTGCTGGTACCGCGCCTCGTCGCGCTGCAAGCCCGCCCTCATTGTCTACAGGGTCGCAGGTTGCGTGGACGGTGGGGGCCGCAGGGTCAGCGGCAATCGCATAGCAGAAGCACCACAACGGCGCCGAGGTACAGTAACACACAGCAGCAGAGCACGCAATGACACGGCGTGGGCTGCACTTGTGACAATCTGAAGTTGTTGAACCCATACACAGGCAGACAGGGTTCATGGGGACGGCTAGTTTTGGCCAAGCGCACCACGCCCCACACGCCCACCTCCTTTTGAAGCCGCTGCCAGTAGTGGATCCCCACAACCACCGCCGCCACGCCCACGGCAACGCCTATAAAAGTTCTTGTGCCTTTGCTAGACTGCATACGTCGAGTGTCGCTGTACAGACGGCTTGCGTGGTGTTCCTGCGAGATCGTTTTACTCGGCGTGCGCGCTGGAAGGCCCAGGCAATTCAAGTTAAGGACATTCACCTGAATTGGTAACATCATTACTGTCTGAATTGCACGCGATGGTGTGTGCGCAGCGGCGTAACCTGGTGTGGGATTGGTCGCTGTGGCTGGCGACTGTGGCAAGAAAGCTCTTGATGCCAAAGTGAGGGCTTTGCAAGCCAGAAGGATCTGCATGATGACTCACAGGATTCCAATGGCTAGCCCAGGTGCATAGGAAGAGTGTCTTCACGCATCACAAATCGCCCAAAACGCTCTCGCTGACCGTCGACTGGGGGCCAGCACAACTGCGTGCTCTGCATGGGCTTGCCGGCCCATGTGCTGTTCCAGTTTCCGTGAGATGCCTGTTGAAATTCTCCTTTCTGATTTGTATATGAAAAGGCCTTGCACGCAATGTCAGTGCGATCACGTTGATCACGTTGGCGCCAGGGCCCTCATGTGATCTCACACTGCCACAGTGCCGCCCGACTCCGCAATCATGCTGCCCGCCCCGCAGTCTGCTGCCAAAATGTGCCAACGGATACAGCAGCATGAGGGGTGTGGGCGAGGAGGTGGGAGCGCTGGGGCGACAGTTTGTCCAAGGCGCCCACAACATGTGAATCATCGATTGCCCGGAATTTGGACCTCAAACGGGTCTGTTCACATGTTGCGTCCAAATGTCTTGGCAAGATTCAAAGTTTGACTGTAATGCATGCTATCTAAGTCTCTGGTGCCAGTACAGGTCCAGCGACAGCTGCATCTAGCGCAGTCGGACTGACACCATCGCCCCAGGTGCCTGCTCACCTGCACCAAACCTGCACCAAACCAAACGCTTAGCTTCAGCTCCCCTACCTCCGGCTAGACCCTTAAAGCGTCTATGCCCATGGCGTTGTTTAGAGCTGATCAGACCGTGGCACCGACCAACATGGACGTGCATCGGAGTGTTTCTGTGGACCCTTGACGAGTGTGCAAAACTGACGGCACAACGCCAGGTTTCATCATCCTGCTGGAACCAATTTAATTTCTGCGGACACGCAGTTCGGCATCTGCCCAGCTGCCACACTTCGCCCGGGTGCCGTTGACGCGAACAGCAGCGTGTGCGCGACACGCATCTCGAGGCGCCGCAGCTGGAGGTGTGGCGGCCAAGACGGACGTAGGCCTAGCGCCACTCGCCGCCATGGGCCCCTTGATTGAGGCCGTGGCGGCGCCGAGGCCCCCTGCAGAGCGCCTGGTCACCGGTGAAGGTGACCCCCTGTGGTGCGAGGAGCAGCGCAGACAGCCCAGCACCAGCAGCAGCGGCGAGGCGTCCCCCAGGACCGCGCACGACCGCAGCGGCCAGCACTCTGCTGCGGGCGGCGGCGGCAACGCCGCCGCTGTGAAGAAACGGCGCATCAGGTGGGCCCCCCCTGCAGCTGCTGCAACCGGCTGCCTCAGCGGCCGCCTGCAGAGCCTTTGCCGCACTCTAAGAATCCTGGGCCTGGCCGCGGCCACTCCAAGGGATCATCACTCCGATCTGTACTCCAACAGTGATCTGGCACGGCAGCAGTGATCCGGCTCACGTAGGAATGCTTGTTTCCACAGGGCCAGCAAGAAGGGGGTCATAGACGACCTGGAACGAGAGGTGCGTGCCCTGCACATGTCACTGCCTGTGCCAACACTGACCACATGCGCGGGCGTCTTTGGCGCCGCCGCTGCTGGGCTGCAGCGCCGGCCAACGCCAGCCAGCGCGCCCCCCTTTGAGGCTCGCGCGTGCCCGCTAACTCCCGCACGCCTGGGCCCCCCTGCGGCGGGCGCCTGCGCGGCTCCATCGCAGCCGGCCCCGCACTTGGCGGCCCACATGCCCGCGCTGGCAGCTCCACCGCGCACTCCAATTGCCTGGATGCGTGGGACCCCCGCTGCTGCAAGCTTCTACATGCCGCAGCTTCCATCAACATTTCCCATATGTACCTATTCCGCTCGGCCCAAAACAGGTCTTGGCCAAGCTGTCGCAGGTGGAAGCTCTGCAGGCAGAGCATGCAGCGCTGAAGGCGCGGCTCACCCTGCTGCAGCGCGCAGTGGCGGGGCGCGATGACCAGGTGAGCCCGTTGTGTTGCAGGGGCGACCTTGGGCGCTGGCTCGTGCGAGAGTGCGCTCGGAGTGGACCACTGGACCCGGGATGGGCTCGGAGTGAGCTCTGCTTGTCCAGGGCTGCGACGCTTGCGCCGTCCGCGGCATGCGGCAGGGAGCGGCGTCAGGGCGCTCGACCAGGCGCCAAGGTGGGGCTGCTGATGTCATCTCAAACCCATCCCCTGCTTGCCAAATGCTGCTCGCCGCCCCCAACCTCTCCCCCCTCACCCTCACACACCCACACACACACCCTTCCACTCCTCGGTAACGATGCTGTACCCCTGGACCCTCTTTTGTTGACCCGTTTTACATTGCCAGATCTCTGTGATGCGATCCCTGGAGTTGGGAATCAACCGTCTGTGCGCCACCGACCCCGCTGCTCCCAGCGACCCTGGGGCCAACAGCTCCAGCACCGGCGGCGCGGCCGCGGGCGCCCCTCTGCCAGCGTCGTGCGCGCGCAGGTGGTGGCGCGGCGACACACCGGCAACGCCGCAGCAGGTCGCGGCCACGAGCGAAGAAGACGTGGTCGATTTGATCAGGGATTTTGTGAATGACGCGTCGCGCGCGCTGGTGTCACTGCAGCAGCAGGAGGAGCGATGGTGGTGCGACGGCGGCGCCGCCAGCTCCGGCGGGCGCGACTTGGAGGAGGAGAAGGCGGCAGGGCGCCGCTCGGCGGCGGCGCGGGCCGCGACCCAGGCGGCGGC
>NW_014010513.1:0-7178 GCF_000611645.1 Monoraphidium neglectum
CTGTAAAGGCATGGCAAGCTGGGAGGCTTGGCTCGAGGCCATCGGGAGGGGCAGCTGCGTGCAGACGACCCGAGGGTTGCGTGGGGGTCCCGCCCCGCTGGCTGACGCAGCCACGCTCGCAGCTGTCGGCCAGCGCGGCGCCCGCGGTGCGAGGCAGGGGCGTGCCATTGCCACCCTCCCTCGCTCCCGCGACGGCGGCCTCTTCGCCGAACGCCTTTACGGCCCCTTCCGGAGGCAGCAACCCCTCCTGCCCCCCCACCCCCAGGGCCGTTTGGCCGAGGGGACCGCTCTGAACCCCCCACTACGTCTCCTCAGCCAACGCCGCCGCCCTGCTCAGCTCTCGCGCACAGCACCTGACCCCTCCCCCCCCGTCCCCAGGCCCCGCTGCCGCCGCCGCCACTCACCAGTGTAGAGGGGCTCGCGCACCGACTGGCGTGCCACGATGCCGGGCGCCTTGACCTCCACCAGGCTGCTCCTCACGTTGGTGAGCGGCCCCTTGCCATCAATGGGCTGGCCCAGGGCGTCGAGCACGCGGCCCAGGTTGCCGGGGCCGATGGGCACGTTGACGATCTGGCCGGTGCGGTACACCAGGTCGCCTGGCGGTGGTATGATATGATTGTTTGCGAGGATGTTTGTGTGTGTTTGAGAGAGAAAATGTGTGTGTGTGTGTGCGGGGGGGGGATGTTGAGGGGACAGGTGTGCAGGGGCCTGTGTATACCAGCACAGCCGCGTACAAGGGCCGCCGACGCGCGGGTTCCTGCTCCAGTTGAGCTGCCCGCAGCCGCCCCGCTGCGCGGCGCCGCGGCTGCCCCGGCTGCACGCCCCCGCGCCGGGGCCCAAGCCCGCGAGATCCGACCATGTCAAGGCCTCGGCCGTGCTGCCCCCCAGGTCCCTTTGTTGCCCCCAATTGCTGCCCCGCGGACCCCTTGCCGGGCCCCAGTACTGCCCCCGATTGCTGCCCCTCCAGGCCCCTTTGCTGGCCCCTAGGCCATTTTCTTGCCCCCAGTTGCTGCCCCCACAGCCGCCTCCCGCGCCCACCCTGGTGGATGGCATGGTCCTGGCCAAAGATCACCACTCCCACGTGGTCGTGCTGCAGGTTCAGGGCCATGCCCTTCACCCCGCTGTCAAAGCACACCAGCTCGCCGGCCTGCACGCTCCTGCGCGGGGCGGCGGCGGGAGCGGGCACGCATGCGCGAACAGCGCAGTGGACGGTGAACAGGCGACTTTTGGAAGCTGCGCGCTGCTTGTTCAGCTGCCGGGTGAAAAGCTGGCATCGAAGCGTGCCGCTGATCCAGCGCAGGAGGCGGGAGTGGCGTCCAAGCCCCCGCACCTGAGGCCGTAAACGCGGGCGATGCCGTCCCCCACTGACAGCACGCGGCCGAGGTGGATGACGGGCGGCTGGTAGGTCTTCTCCCACTCCTTCACGGCCGGGATCAGCTTGTTGCTGATGTGCTGGATCAGGTACTTGGAAGAGAACTGCCGGGCCGAGGTTGCGGGGTGTGCGCATGGGGCGGCGATGACATGCGACCCCGCCCCGCTATGGCGAACGACCCTGGCAGGGCCAAAGCAACCTCGAGAGCTGTCGGCCGATGACAAAGCGTCTTACGTTTTGCATGTGCTGCTGCTGTGTTCTGGATTGAGCAAGCGCTTGCTGCTGCCGCACCTTGGGCTTGCGCATCTCATCGAGGGGCTTGGCCTCGGAAGCGAAACGCATCAGCTGCTGCGCTGCAGCGCGCCATCCCACGGGCGCCGGCTCGCTGACGGCGGTCCGTGCGGCCGAAGCTGCGTGATGGACAACAGTTGGTTGCTTCGCGCCTGAATGGCGCTGCGCTGTGCAGCGTGGCGTGTGCTCGGCAGATCATCGCCATCGCCTCTGCGCAATGACCGCATCATCTCACCCTCTGCACTGCTGTGCTCACCCGCCTGGATCAGCCCCGCAACAAGCTGCCTCCTCATCTTGCTCCAGCCCCAGGCAGCAGATCACGCCACTGTTACTCCTCTCCTAGACTCGATCCTAAGCCTGTCCGTGACGCACCTAGCAGTACGATGAGACAAACACGTTCACGCGAATCGGCCCTAAACAAACGCAGAAGGGCGGAGGGTTTGCACCTGAAAGGTTTCGGGGTACAGCCCGACCATATCTTCAGTTGTTCAAGGAATAATTTTTTACCTAGTGGCAGCAATGCGAGGCCGTGCAGGTGCTCAGCCACCTGGCGCGGGCGCCGCCGCCCCACTCCCTGGACATGGGTCGAGGTTGCCGTGCAGCTTATGGGCAACAGCAGCTTATGCAACTCATGGTTTGATGACCACCAATCCGAATGCTCGTCAGCTGCGCTCACAAGCCAGGGCAGCCTGCATGTCGTGGTCAAGCACAACAGTTGACCAACTGTGCTGATTGCGCTGTTTGCATCGTGCTCCCCGAGTTCGTGGATGTTGTAGCCGCAGATGGGGGAGCAGGGTACAGCACAAGTACAAGAAGGAGCCAGGTGAAGCCCTCGAGGCGCTCGGCTGCCCTACCCCAGGGGTGGTTAAGAAAGGAGGGCGACGGGCGGTTGAGCCACCACTGGCGGCGGGGATTGTTGCTGGATCGCAACCTGCTGTGGCCATAGTCTGTGCAGGGTGCAGCCTCGCCCGGTCCAGGATGGCTGCCAGGGCTGAGCGGTGCCTAGGCGCGGGCCTTGGACGTGTGGGTCTGCGGCCACGACTGTTGGGAATGGTGGAAGCGGCTCGAAGCAGCAGTACAACCCCCGCTCCGCCGGTCGCTCACGCTAGCGCCGCCGACCGTGCAGCGGGGTTGGCAAGCAGCGGGTTGGCGGAGGCGACTGACGGCTCCATGCACTGAACTGGCTGCCCGGCGGCGTGGCGCCACGCCAAGCTACCCCTGAACGGCCTGCTGGACGTCATTCTGCCGCTGCAATCATGCCACGGGCACGAGGACGAGGACGAAAACAGGTTCTGTTACTGCGGCCACAGGCCGTCGATGGTGAAAAAAGGTCGTGGACGGCCGGGCGCGAAACAGGCGAATAGCGACGACGCACATGAACCGCGGCGGGGTGCAATGAGGGCCGCGGCCGCGCTGGTTTCTTGTTCAAGTGGAGTCTAGGGTGTCAGGAAATCTTCGTCTTCTGGATGAGCCCATCATCTGGTGAAGTGACCATCTGGCAAGCTGTGCTGAGAGGGCTGAATAACAAGAGCAGGTGCGGGCCCGGGCCGCGCCTGCTGCGTCACGCGACCCGTGCCCCCCCCCCCCCGGCGCGCGGCGGCGCCCAGCGCAAGAACCAAAACGACCCCACTGATGAGGGCGGGGGAAAAGCGCGACAGGACCGGCACACATCATGTTGCGGGACAAGGCACCCGCACGCCCGCATTTTGCCTGGCCTGCCTGTCCTGATTGAGAAACATAAAAAGGCGCAAAGGGGGGCGCAGCTGCAGCCGCTCCCTGACGCCTGTGCGACGCTAGCTGGCCCTGTCTGGCTGCCCGCGAGGGCGGGTGGGCTGTGTGCGCGCGCGCGTGCGGGCTGGCACATGGCCGCCGGGGCAGAGGCTGAGAAGCTGCTTCACTGAGGATGTGGAAGTTGAGTGTGAACATCAAAACGCCAAGCAAGGCCCGTCCAGGGGCCGAAAAGTGGACAAATGGAGGCGGGCTGCGAGCCTGCGCCGCGCGGGCAAGCCCGCGACGGCGAATCGCGCCCTCTGTAAACCAGGGAGAGCCCGCCATTCGTGCGCCTCGTGGTCGAGACGGCACGCTTGCGGGTGGCATTGCTTGGGGGTTGCGTGGCGCCCGTTATGGCAGATGGCGAGCCTGCCGCCCCCCCCCCTGTGATAACTATCATCAGCTGCTGGCCGCGTAATGCTGCACAACACAGTTTCGCGCCCCATCCCCGGTTGCCTATCCGAAAGCGGGACAGAGGTGTGAGAGCCACGCGGGCGGCCTTGTCAGGGCGGCGGGCCTCGTGCAGGTGGCCCGAAGAGCGCCCCGCGTGGGAGCCGCGGCGCTGCCAAGGGCCAGGCGGGGCGGCCGCTACGAAGGGCGCATGGGCTGGGCCCGCGCGCCGGTGGGGGTGCATGCGCTCGTGCCGTTGAGGGCCGGCGCGTCTGGTTCTGGCTGAGCGCGCGGCCAGGCGCGCGCGTCGCGCAAGAAGAGGCGCCGCGCGCCGCGCAGCTCTGCGTCGGGCCGCCACGCCTTGGCCGGCCTCGTTCCGAGGGGCGTGCGCGGCGCGGTCCAGGGTGTGCGCGGCATCGCGCAGCACGGAAGAAGGAAGGCGGCTGGGCGCCCGCCCCGCGCCAGCGCGGCACCGGCGCCGACGCCGCGCAGGCGGCGCCGAGGGGCGGGCAGGGACGAATGTTGATGCGGGCGCTGTTTCTCGATTGCGGCTGACCCCTCATGGCACAGGGCAGGCCGGGGCCACGCCGCGCCGCGCGTCATAGTGTGTGCTGTTGAAATGGGGGGTGTTGTTGCCGCCTAGCCTCGCCTCGTCGGCGTTCAGATGCATGGGCGGGTCAGCAAAGGGCTGAAGTGCGCGTTCGCCCCCCCGCGCGTGTTCTCATCTTGAATGAAAGGACGAAAACCGCGCTCTGTGCTCGCTCGCGCGTTTGCGGCCCCGTCAGCTGCAGACGCAGCCAGTCACAAAACCGCGAGCGTGAGAGGGGCAGGCGCGCGCGCCCGCTGCCCGTGCCCCGTGGTGCCAGGGCCGGGAGCGGCGCGCGAGCCCGCCTGTGCAGCTGTGCAGGTGGGGCCAGGGCTACAAGGCCAGCGCGCGCACACGCGCGCCGGCCGTGCGGCCGAGTGGCGGCGGCAGCAGCGCGGCGCATGCAAGCGCATGAGCCGTCGGGCGCTCAAACAGCGACGCGCGCGCTTCGGTGCAGTGAGTACCTGGGGCATACAGCCCGATTGGTGTGCGCTAGTGCAGGACGCGCTGGGCCATGGCCGGCCGCGCCCCAAAAGTGCGGCCCCGCCTGTGTGAGTCGGCCCTTGATTGCAAGCGGCATTGCCTCGGCAGGAGTGGGCAATGCACGTTGGACTCAAGGGCGGCAGGGGCGCGCAGTGGCACTGGCAGCATCCAAACACAGGGGTGTGATGCAGGGTCAGCGGCTGTGTACGAGGAGGCCGCGCCGCTTATCAAGTGTGTGGGTGCGCAGAGGGCCAAACGGCCTGGCAGCTCTGCGCGCGAGCACGCACGTGCGCCGCCTGTCTGTGCTGTTCTGCTCCCGGGAGACGTAGCGCTCCGCCCTGCGTCTGGCGCCATCGGTGGTTCCGCAGCTGCAGCACGCAGCGCAATAAGTGCGATCACATCAGCAGGGCAAACCGAGAGAGAGGCTACGAACGGTCGCCGCGGGGGCGCTGCCACCACGAGCATGTGACTGTCTGCATGGGCTGATCTCGACTCATCTGGAGGTTGCTGTTTCCCGTCTTGACCTGAGCTGTCCGCTTGAAGGGCGCGCCAGCCGGGGACGCCACGGCCTGCGGCGCCGGCGCGCGCCGGTCGCGCCGCCCCACGAAAGCCGGCCGGCCGCCGCAGAAGCGGCGGCGAACGAGCAGGCCCCGTGAAAATGCTAGGTGACTGCGCGTGCCTAGTACTGGCCTAGCTGATGCGCTGCTGCTCCCGGTGCGGGCCAAGCTTGAAGAGTGAGAGCGCCTGCAGGGTGTTGCTGGGGGCCGGCCGACTGTGTGAAAGGTGATAGCTTGTGGCGAAGAATGAAGGCCGGGTCGGGGCGCCTTGGTGGAGTGTGGGGCCACCGATTGCCACGAGGAAGCTGCCTGGAAGCTGTACGGAAGCTGCCTAGAAGGGTGGCCAGGAGCTGCCGCTAGACATTGAACTGAGGAAGTCCCTCATCAGCCCTGGCGGCAGCAGCTGCTGTTGCTGCTGCTGCTGCTGCTGCGCCTGCGCGGCGGCCGCCGCAGCGAGAGTCTGGTGTGCGTGGCCGCCGCTGCCGCTGCGCGGGCTGCCGGGCGGCGGCAGGGAGTGGTGGCGCTGCAGTGGCCCGAGGTCGAGCCCTATCCCAGCCAGATGGCCCGCAGATGCTGCCCCGCCGCCATCACCGTGATCCTGCCCGAACCGGCCGTCGACGCCCCAGCTGCCGGCCTGTTGCTGTTGCTGTTGCTGCTGCTGCTGCTGGGCAGCGAGGCCCAGCAAATCGTACGCGCTGCCGCTGCCGCCCAGCTGCTGCTGCTGCTGCTGCTGCTGCTGCTGCTGCTGCTGTTGGTGGTGCTGGTGATGCTGCTGCTGCTGGTGCGGCAGCGTGTTGTGGTTCTGGTGGTGGTTCTGGTATAAGTGCTGCTGCTGCTGCTGCTGCTGCTGCTGCTGCTGCTGCTGCTGCTGCTGCTGCTGCGCCGCCTGCTGCTGCAGCAGCTGCTGCAGCGCCGCATGCCCAAAGCCGCCGAAGAGGGCGGACTGGTCGTGCTGCAGCTGCATAGGCAGCGACGCGGCGGCGGCGGCTGACGCGGCGCTCAGGTCCGAGGCGCCGCCGTAGCCGAGGCCGCCGGCGCTCGCGTGGCCGAGGTTGTGCGCAAGCAGGCCGCCGGGGAGCTGGCAGGGTGGTGTCGCGGTTGCGTCGGAGTTCCGGGGGGAGGGGTTGGGGTGGTTTAGGAGGGGGAGTGTGTTGGGCGGGCGAAACGGTGCGGCACAGCCAGCAATTCGTGCATCGGCAATTCGAAGCTGTTAGCAATTCCGGGTGTGAACCCGCTGCCGCCGCCGCACGCGGCCATCCAAGCCCCCGCCGAGGCAGTGGGCAGCAGCGGCAGAGCCCAGAGCGCCGCCCGCGCCACCCACGCGACCCCCGCCGTCTGCCCGGCGCCGGCGACTTCGAAGCGGACCGTGCACCCGCCCCTGGCGTGCCCCCGAGCGAGGCCCAACCACAGGCCCTCACCTGCGACTGCAGCAGTCCAGCGCTGAGGCTGTCGAGCAGGCCGCCCAGCGGACCGCTGCTGCCGGCCCCTGCGCTGCCGACGCTCCCCGCGCGCGCCAAGCCGCCCATGCCACCCATGCCGCCCATGCCGCCGACGCCGCTGCCGCCGAAGCCCTGGAACCCCGCGGCGGCGGCCGCGGCCGCGGCTGCTGCGGCTGCGGAGGCGGAGTGGTGCTGGTGCGCCGCGGCGGCGGCCGCGGCGGCAGCCAAGGGATTGCTGTGCAGGTATGATAAGGCGCCTGTCGACATCGTCCGAGGTAGCATCCCAGGCA
>NW_014010512.1:0-4639 GCF_000611645.1 Monoraphidium neglectum
CCGCCCCAGCGCGCGTCGCCCGCGCCCGGCAGCTGCGCGGCGGCCGCAGCGGCCGCCGCGCAGCTGCCCGGCTTGCAGCCTCTCTGGTCGCCAGGACGCGTCGGGGCCGCGGCCGGCGGCGACGCGGTCCCGCAGCGCGGCGCTGACAGCCCGCGCGGCACCGCGGCGGCCATGGCCCGCAAGCAGCAGCCGCTCGGCCATCCGCCGCTGTCAATGCCGCCGCCGGCGCTGGCGCGGCCGCTCGGCGCCGCCGGCGGGGGCCGCCTCTGGAGCCCCGACGCCGCCCTGCCTGACGGCACCGCGGCCGCCGCGGGGGGCCGTCCGCCCCTTGGTGCGCATGCGGGTGCGCCCTGCGTGGCCGGCGGCGCCGCCTCGCCGCCGGGCGGCGCGGGGGCCGGGCTGCTGGGGTGCCTTGGGGCGATGAAAGCAGTCGCGTTTCCCGAGGATCTGGACGATGACGTCACCGCCTTTGCCCGCGGCCCCCTGATTACGACAGAGGTCGTCCCTGATTACTCGTCGGCCCCGCAGCCGCCGCCGGGCTCCGGCGGCGCCCGCGCGCCCGCGGCCGCGGCGGCGGGCGCCGGCCCCTCCCCAGTTCTGCCGGCGCTGCGGGCGGTGGCAGGCGGGGAGGAGGAGGGCTCGTTCTCGAATTGGATGGCGTTCGCATCTCAAATGGGCATGTTGGGCGGCGGCAGCAGCAGCGGTGGTGGCGACACTGTGGCAGTCAGCAGCTTGGGGCCAGACGGCGCGCAGTGCAGCTTGGGCCACCGGCCGCGCCGAGGTGACGGCGCCCCCCCGCCCTGGCCCCCAGCCGTGACCGGCAAGCAGGCGCCGCCAGCGCCGCGGCAGCCCGGCATGACGCGCCACAGCAGCATCTGCCTTGATGCGTGCGCGGGCGCCGCCGACCAGGGTCCGGCCCCAGCGGCGCCGCACGTGCCGCCCTCTGGCCCGGGGCCGCTCGCGGCCCCGGCCCCGCCGGCGCCGCTCGGGCCCGGCGCCGCGATCAGCCACGCGTTCGAGATGCCTTCCTTCTTTTGCCAAGCCTCCCCAAGCGCGGGCGCTGGCGGCGCGGAAGCCGGGGGGGCGGCGCCTCGGCTGCCCGCGCGGCCGGCTACTGCAGAGCCCATCCACGGCCACAGGCAGTGGGTCCCGTGACCCGGGCCTGCAAACAGATTAGACAGTCGCAGCGCCAGGCCCGGCGGCCGCAGCGGCCGCCACAGACCAGGAGTTGCGGCGGGCGGGCCGAGCGCCCGGCGCCGGCACGCGCACACGCGTGTCGGTGCCGGCAGCGGCGCAGGTCGGCGCCGGCCACGGCTCGCATGCCACGTGTGCCCTGCGCCGGCAGGGTCGTCGGTGCGGGCGAGCTTCGGGGCACACGCGCGGCCGCCAGGGCCGGGCCGCGACCCGCCAGCGCCGGCGGTCGCCAACGCCTCGAAGCCGGCCCGGCCCGCCCCTTGGCGCCGCCGTTCCTGTCGGTGCGCGCGCGGCAGTCCTCACAGCCCACGCGTTGTGCGCGTAACCGGGGCGGACCGCGCGCAGTTTCAGACGGCCCTGACGCCACCCCGACGGCGCCGCGCCCGGCGGCCAGCCCCAGCCAACGACCCTGTATAGGCAGCAAACCCCCACGCAGGCTCATTAGCGATCACTCTCGGAGACATGCACGCCCCTAGAACCGCCCCTCCCTGAGCACGCACGCACACGCGCATAGGCACACGCGGCTTTCGTCCGGCGTAGGCATCACCCGTTTTTTCCTTATCCATCATCTGTCCAGCCGCCGCGGGCGGGCGATCGGCCTTGGCCGCGCCCTCTCGCGCGCGCGGCGCACCATCTAGGCGCACACACGCACGCACGCGCCGGGGCGGTGAGGAGGCGGGCCGGCAGCGGCAACCCCCGCACTCGCCGCCCCGCCCCCGCCCCGCTCGGCCTCGCCCCTGCGGCGGCGTGCGGCGCACACTGACGAACAGGCACGCACCGCTCCGCGCGATCTGACCGCAGACCTTAGCTCCGACCCCCAGCCGAGCCTGCACCAATTCATGCCCGCCCGCCACATGCCGGGACACCTGGGCTGGAGTTGCGGCTGAAGTGCCACCCCGAGCATGCACCGTTTCGTTCCTCTGTTACGTGTCGGCCCCGCCCCTCCCGTGCGGCGGCGCGAATGATACCCGGCCGCCCGCACGCCGCGGCCGGCCCGCCGTGCGCACGCGCACGCGCCGCGGGGCGCTGCTGTGGCGGCCGTCGCCCCGGCGTTCCCACAACTATTCCCAGTGCCGCGAGCGGCTGCTGCTGCTATGTGCGGTGGCAGCGACGGCCTGCGCCGCGTGCGAAAGCCGGGAAAGACGCCGCGCAGGCACGGGTGCGCCCACGTGATTCAGACAGGTGCATCAGGGCGCGGGGGGGGGGTACCATCCTCTCTCCGCGCAGCCCTCCCGCGCGCCGTCGTCGCGGCCGCCGGGCTCGCACGCGTCACTCTGTTGGGCTGCAGCGCTGCGCCGCATCCCGTTGTTGTTTCGCCTCTGGGTGTGCTTCGTCCCCGTGAGGGGCCGCCTGATCAGTGTCTACAGATTGGAATGAAACGCACCCCCATCACATAGCATCTGCACCACCCGCGGACCAAGCCGAAACGCGGCTGCCACCCCGCCCGCACAGCGTGTGCGCGGCTTTTCGGCCCCTCTCGGCCGACCCTCTGCGCCGCCGCCCGCCTGCTTACACGCATGGCGCGCACTCTGCGCCGGCGGGGCGGGTGGGCGGCGGCGCGCCCGCGCGCGCGCTCATATCTCCTCCCTGGGCGTGCCGGAGTAGGCAGGCGGGCCGTGGAACGTGCAGACGCTGCTAATGCTGCCCCTCTGGCGAACCGATTTGAACCGACTGACCGCCCAAGAGGGAACCAGACGCGTGCCCAAACCCCCCGCCGCACCCCGCCCGCCAGCCATTCACGTTGCGCTACGCTTTCGGGCCCCCTCCGACCCTAGCCCCCAGCCTTTGCGGGGCCGTGCCCACGACGGTCCCCGCGCGCGTGCGCGCGTGCATGGAATGCCGTGCCGTCGGCGTCGCTGCCCTGCGGCACAGCATACTGGCTTGTAACGCACGAGAGTTGGGGCGTTTGCATTGGGCGGTACACCGGGCGCGTGCTCCCAAGGGCGGCTTTGTTCGGGCGGCGAGGGGGTGTGCCAGCGGGGGACCATGCAGGCAAGTAGGTGCGCGCGCACACAGCAAGGATCCACCCCTCTGACCCCTTTGAAAGGCTGCAATCAAAGGGCAGCGGTCAGACAGAAAACGAAGACAGGCAGCCGTCGCAGCTGCAGCGATACACGTGGCATGTTTTTGCGCCAAAATGGAGCCTCATGTTGGAGGCGGGCCACCCCTCCCGAAAGGAATGCGGGCTGCATTGCCGCCGCTGCTGCTGCCGCTGCTGGTTGCACGACAGCGTGCGGCCCTTGAACTAATCGTCGGCGAGCCGCTGCCGCTGCTGCTGCTCCGGGTGTGCAGGGGCGAGACTGGGACACTCAAGGCAAAGCAGCACAAGCCGCTGGGTGGGTCAATCAGTGAATGGCACTTGTTGATGCAGAATAAAAGGAACAGATCATGCGGCCAGTCACAGGGTGCAAGGTGAATCACCAGCCGGGGCGCGGGTCACAGCGGCGACGCCACGCGGAACCGGAGCACTCGCATCCGCGCCAGCTGGCGCGTCACCGCGCCCTCGTCCCCCACCGCCGCCACCAGCGCCGCCCGGCCCGGCACGTTGCCCTCGCACTCGACCGCCGCCCTCGCGGCGAGCGTCCCCTCCGCCAGCGCGCGCCCCGGCGCCGCGCCGCGCGCGAGCGCGGCGGCGAAGCCGGCGGCGAGGCAGTCGCCGGCGCCGCTGACGCTGCGGACGTGCGCGGGCGCGGCCGGGATGTGCCGCGCGACGACCTCCGCGCCGCCGCCGCCGCCGCTGCCGCCGCCGATGCTGCGTTCCAAGGTCAGTAGCGCCGCCCCGGCCTCTCCCAGTGTGAGCACCACCGCCCCGAGCCCCGACGCCAGCAGCGGCGCCGCGGCGGGCGCGATGTCCGCGAGCTGCCGCGCCGCCGCCGCTGCAGCGTCAGCACCTCCGCCGCCCGACGCGCCGGCCGGCGGCCCGCGGTGCTGCTCTTCCCGCTGCTGCCGCTGCTGTTGCTGCGGCTGCGCCTGATGCCGGCCGCCGCCGCGCCGCGCGTGCTCTGCGGCAATCGCGCGGAGCTCATCAGCGTTTGGTGTTATGTAAGCCAGCTGGTGCAAAACGTCCACGCACCTGGGCAGGGGAATAAGTAAAGGTAACGGGGGGCAGCCCGGGCAAATCAGGCAGCGCGCTCGCGTGCGGGGCACCGACGAGGCAACGGCGGTGGTTGCAGGTAGGGGCATGCGTGCGGAGCGGCCGCAGGCGGTGGGCAACGGGCTTGCGGGGGGCGGGTCAGGGGGCAGAGGCAGAAATACCACCTGCGGGGTCCTTGGCATCCGCAAGGCGGAAGAACTTGAGCTTAGAAAAGCACAGCGCAGCGCAGCGCAGCACATGGCAGCGCAGCAAAGCACACAGCAAAGAGGGCAACACGACAGACAGCACACAACCGCCCACCGCGGCGCCTTGGGGACCGAGATCGGCTCGAACAGCACGGGCACCCCCGCC
>NW_014010512.1:5139-7676 GCF_000611645.1 Monoraphidium neglectum
CCCGCCGCCGCCGCGCCGGCCGCCGCCGCCGCTGCGGCCGCCGCCGTCAGGTTGCCGTCAATGACCAACAGCCGCGCCCGCGCCACGTCGCCCGAAAAGCCGGCGAGCGCCTCGGGCGTAAGGTGGCGCTCGAGCGCCGCCACGTCAGCAACCGACGCCGCGACCTCGCCGGACGAGTCGAACACGATAGAGACGCAGGGCGTGGCGGCGCCGTGGGGCCGCATCAGGCCGCGGGGCGGGAGGCTGGCGAGCAGGGGGGGGAAACGAGGGCACGGCGTGTGCGAGGGGGTCGATGGGGCTGTGTGCTGAGTTGCATGTGCAGTGCAGGGTAATACGCAGAGGACATCCCGGATACCAGCCGAGTCAAGTGGACCGGCTTGGGTCCTGCGGGCTTGAATGCCGGCGATCCCACACCGCAGCCCCGATCCTCTGCCATGCGGGGCAGCCGAGCTGCGCATCGCTGGAAGACGAGGACGCACGCACCCGAGGCTCTGGCAGTGCGCCGCCAGCATGTCCCCCGGCGGGTCCCTGCCCAACACACTTATGAACAGCACGCCGCCCCTGGCCGCCGCCGCCGCCGCCGCCCCGGGCTCGCCGCGGCTGCGCCCGCTGCCGCCGCTGGCGCCTGTGTTGGTCTCCGCTGCACCGCCGCCCCTGCTCTTGCTGCTACTGCTGTTGCTGCTGCTGCTGCGGTCGTTGCTGCCGGCATTGCTGCTGGTGCTGCCGCTGGCATGCGCTCCGCTGGCCTGTCTGCTGCCGCTGTTGTTTGGGTCGTCGCTGCTGTTAATGCCCCCAGTGCTGCTGGCATGTAGTAGGTAGGTGGCAGCCTCTGCTATATTACGCCCCACGCCACCTGGAACCTGCCTGACCTGCGAATTTTTTGTGCGTCGCGAGCATGGGGGCAGGCGTGCTTTTGCGGCGAAGGCGGCGCCGCTCGCTACATGGGATGCGCCGCTCACCGGTCAACCCCGTGCCACAGGCGGGCGGCGCGGCGCTGCGCGCCCGCTCACCTGGCCAGGCACAGAGCCGCCGCGCCGAAGTTCTGAGCCGCTAGGATGGGCCTGCGTTATGCATGGGTGGCGGGGGCGGGCAAACCGCATCACCCAATTCATCGATGGGATGGCACATGCTTCTGCTGTGCTGCATGCCTGCTGCGTATGTGGGCACATGAACACATTTCCAGGATGAGTAGCAGCGCTTTGAATCATGACGAGGTTTCCTGAGCATACTCACCTGTACGTCCAGCACCGCGCCTCCCACGATCACCAATGCCATTGGCCGGACGTCAAGCGCGACGATCTAGGTTCGCGTATGAGTGAATTACAAGTGAAATTGCGCTTTGATGAGACGTGTGGTACTGCGACACATCCACACAGAGACTCATGAGAAGATCACTCTCCGCTGTATGGCGCCTCGAAGGCATCGTGGGGTGATTGTTTAGTCTAATTGAACGGCATAGCCTCTCCTTGGCACAACGGGCACGCTTGGCTGCATTGGCGCACGCACCCAGGTGACCTCGATGCAGCAGGCTGCATGCGATAGGAGCCGGCAGCACCTCGGTCACGCCAGGATTTGCCTTGGTTAGCTACGCTGAATCTCTTTTGGCGCGGACTTGAGCACCCTAGACAACGCGCGTACCGGCCCGCTCGCTGTGGGACAGGGTCGCGCCCCCCAGGCGCCTCGCCCCAGGCCTCATGGCGGCAAGAGCAGGGGAGCAGCCCCTGGTCGTCCCGCTTGTAGTCAGGGCCGCCCTTGCCCTGTCGGGTGCACTGCTGCTGCGCCGCGCTCTCTCGGGCCACGGGAGTGCATCCGACCAGCAGCTGCAAGGTGAGCAGCGGCAGCAGCAGCGCCACCACCAGCAGCAGCAGCAGCAGCCCCAGCAACGGCAGCAGCCGCAGGAGCAGCCACCTCAGCAGCATGAGCAGAAGCTTAAGCGGAAACAGCAGCAGCAACGCCATGCGCGGCGACGGCGGCTGGCGCGGCGCCCGGCAACAATCGGCGACAAAGCCGCGGCGGCCCCCGCGCGCCCGGCGCCCGCGCTGCCGTCGCCCGCAGCTCCCGACGGCAGCGGCGCTGGCGCCTCGACCGAGCGGCGGACGCCGCCGCAGGCATCCCTGGGGCCCTGGCGCAGCGGGCCGGTAGACTTCCTAATCCATCTGCCGGCCGCGGCTCGAGACTGCGTACTGCAGCAGGTCGATGTGAGCCTCGGCCCGCGGCCCCTCCCTCACCTGCCTTCCTCGCGACCGCGAGCGCACGCTCGCCGCGCCGCATACCCAGGGTCGTGACCCCTGAAGGCTCGCCCCAGCCCGGCGAGCGACGCCGCTGGATCCTCAAACGCCCCCGCGTCGCCTGCGAACCCTTCTGCAGCTGCCGCCGCTCCCCCGCGCGCCCCATCACCTGACTATACGCATGTCCTGCTTGCCTTGCATGAAACAAAACGCAGATGAAAGACGTGCTGGCCGCAGCCTCCGCCGACAAAGCGTCTTGGAACGCTTTCAACTCGCCGCCCGGCGCGGCCCTCCTGTACAGCTTGAAGC
>NW_014010511.1:0-7174 GCF_000611645.1 Monoraphidium neglectum
GCGTGGTGCAAGTTGTTCTGTGCAAGGCATTCCCCAGTAAGCCTGCAGACCTCAAGTGCGACTCCAACCTTGGAGCGGAGCGGGCTGATCGAGGGGCGGGGTGCAACCCTAAACCCTGGAGGGGGCCAGTCGGGGTGGGAGGGGGGAAAAGGGCTCGGTGCAGCGCTTCGTGCTGCTTCGCACGGCTGGGCACGCCAGCGTCTGCGTCCTGCGCCCGCTGGAGTGCGTGCGACCTGCACGGCGGCTCCGGCGCGCAATGCAGACGCTTTGCCCGGCCCCCATCCGCCGCACCCAGCGACAGCCTGCGGCCGCCCTCTTCGGTTTGCGCCCAGCGCCCTGGCCCGTCTCATCCGTTGCGTGGTGCGCGGCCGCGCTGACCTGGCATGACCTCTCGCAAACCGTCGATTCGCAGGGGCGGAGGGGAAGAGGCTACAAGCATGATGGCAGAGATGGAGGGCGCCGGGCGGCACCAAGAAGACAGCGCCGCCGCAGGGGCCCGCAGCTTCACGTTTGACCGGCCTGGCGGGAAGGAGGACGGCGGGTGATCTGGCGACCAGGCGGCCTGATCTCACGCAACCAGGCTGGGTGTTCCTGTTTTCCTGCAGCGAGCTGTCGGCCCCACCAGTTGGGGGTGTCCGGCTGCCCGGCTGCTTCGGGCGGCGAGGGGCGGGTTGGGCCGCGCACCGCTGCGCAGCCGTTTTGCGCAGGGCAGGGCTGTATCCTGTGCCAAAATCTGGCAGGTCGCTTTCGTTTGGGTGCGACTGGTGGCATTGCCGTGGGATTTTTGGAAGTGTATGGATCCGCCCAATGTGAATCTTCTGAATTGTCCTCGTTTCCTCTGAATACACCCCCTCATCCTGATGGTGCTCTTTCGTAGCCAAGCACTGTTTGGCATCCACTCGTGTCTTTTACATGAGGAATCCCATGAGCAATGCTTGTTGTGTAAATCCATGCTCTGGCTGTGCCAACTGCGTGCGGCGTCAGTAAAGCTGTTGGGCCGCTGTCCGGCCAGCACTGCATGCGGCTAGAAACTCTTTGATATCCGCATCTGTAAGGTTGGCAGGGTCTGTGGTGGATGGGCAGCAGTATGTCATGTCTACAAGTGTCAATTGCTTTGCTGAGGGGAGGAGAGGGTGTTCGCCCCATGCTGCAGGTCTCGGACCATGAGTCTTGCTGTGTTTGACCACGCTCCTGCAATTTGGGACGGGCCCGAATTTGGTGCTTGCTGAGCACATAAATTAAAATAAGCTCACATGACAAGTATAAGGGACCCTGTTGTCACGTTCTGCATCAGTTGGAGCGAACCGTGCCCGTCACGCACTCTGGTGCCACGGTAGGCACCCGTGTACTCCTTGCTCAGAATGTCCGCGACTCTCACTGGTAACAATAATTTTGCAAGGTGTACCCACATGATGGAAGACCCCGATCACGCAATCATTTGCGAAGCTTACACGGCTTTTCGAAACGAAAAAGGCGACGAAACAGCGCAACAGGAATCCAGAGACCCTCTGGAACCAGACCACGATGAATTGGCAGCAGCGGGCACGGGGCAACCGGCGCGCACAGGGGTGCAGCACACTGACCAGCAGCCACCTCGCCAGCCGACGCCGCAGCCGCCAACGCGCGGCCCGCTGCTGCTGTCGCGCATAGCTGGTGTGCAGGAGCTCATCAGGAAGCTGACAGATGCCACGGCCCCCGACGGCCCTTCGGCCCGCGGCGCCGTGGCCGAGGCCGCCGCTGACCTGTCGTCGTCCGTAGACCTGGCCTGTTTGCCAAACAGGCCGGCCTCGGCCGACGAGGCGAGGCACCTGCCGGAGGGCTGCCAGCTAGGCGCCCACAGCGATCGGCAGCAGGCCGGCGACCCGGAATTCGGCTTCCACGGTTCGGGCAAGGCGTCCGCGGCGCTGCTCTTCACAGGGGGCTCCGTCGTGCTGGAGGGGCGGGTGTGGCACCTCTTCGCCTTCGCCTGCGTCGACGGGCCGTCCAGGCGGCTGCTGAAGCGCGCGCGCGACGAAGAGCGCGAAGCTCCCAAGTGGCGCCGCCGGCGCATGGGGGCAGTGATTAGCAGCTGCGGCAACCTCGACGCCATCGAAAACTGCCGGCGCAAAAAGGCGGACGCGCCCGCGCCCGCGCCCGACGAAGGCGTCGCTGACGCCGCGCGGAGCAGTGGCGTGCCCCTTGCAGGGGCCGGCACGCCGCTGCCGGACGGCTTTTTGGCGTGGGATGACGAGCCCTCAGAGGGCGCGCCGGCCTGCGGCGTCGGCCGAGTCGTGGCGGTGCGCTACCACCCTGACGGCCTGCCGTCTCAGCGGAACTCTGGCAACATAGACAAAGTGGATCAGGACTACAGAGTTACGGCCCGCTTCCTGCTGCATCGCTACGAGGACGAGCTGCAGAAGAGAATGTGCGAGCTGGAGGAGCTGGGGAGTCAGACCGCGCCGCCCCCGGCGGCGCCCGAGGCAGCGGGGGGGGGGCGGCGCCGTCGCTGGCAACGTTGGCAGGGGCCGCGGCCGGCGCGGCTCTGCAGCGTGGGGTCCAAGCAGTCCCTGCGGCCTGCCCCGGTCCAGCTGAGAGGCTCATGCAGGAGCAGCAGCAGCAGCAGCGGCAGCAGCAGCAGCAGCAGCCGCCAGCTGGCGCCGCCGCTGGTGGGCTGCTCGTCCCAGCGGCCGCCGCCCAGCCGGCGGCGCCTTACCCGCCCCCGCTGCCATTGATGCTGCCCGCGTCGGCGGCCGTGACTGCAGCGATGGGCGCGCTGCGGCCGCCGGTCGTTCCGGAGCAGCGCGACATCGGATTACGAGCTCCAGGCGCTCCTGCAGGACGCCTGGGCCTTCCTAGCGCAGCAGCACCCCGAGGCGGCCGCGCCGGCGGCGGCGGCGGCGGCGGCGGCGGCGGCGGCGGCGGCAGAGGAAGCTGCCTGGTGGTTCTGGCTGGTGCTGTGGGCGGGTGCCGACATCAGCGTCGTGCGGCACGCGGCGGAGGTGCTCCAGGCCAGGGGGGTGCAGCTGTCGCAGCTGCGGCACCCGTTTCTGGAGCGGACGGTGCTGCACGTGCTGTGCACGCTGGACTTCTTCTGGTGGGTGCCTTTAGACGCGTTAATCTCACGTTGGAGGCTCCAAGGAATGTCTCGCCATGCGCGCTCTGTCATGCTGGTCTCGATTCGATCCGAACGAGGTTAGCCGCTACTGCCCCAACCCCGACAGCGCGCCGTTCCATCGTCGCCGGCTCGGGAACAGCCGGCATCAGGCTTGGGCTGTTTGCGTGAGGCAGCCCGCCTCCCTCTGACTGCGGGGCGTGCAGCGTGCCCTGCAGGATGGTCTCTGTTCCATAATACATGCTCCCATCACCGCGTGCTTACGCGCAGGAATGCCCTGCCGCCACTGCCGCCAACGGGCCGCTGCGAGCCCCCATCCGGCAGCCTGCTGCTGCGCCTGCCACGCCTGCCGGACGCTGCGCGGCTGGCGCGCCTGCAGTGGCTGCGGCTTGAGCACCCAGACCAGCTGAAGGCTATGCGCCTGGAGCCGAATGCCAGCGGCGCGGTGCCGGCGTTCACCGCCCTGCACTTCTGCATCCCCTGCGTCGTGATATGGCTGGTCACTGAGTTCCAGTTGACGATGCCGGAGCTGCTGAGGCCCACCAAGCGCGGTGAGATGCTGGGCGGGAGCGTCAAGGCTGGTGCTGCGGCGCGCCATGTGCCGCAGTGCAGCACTGATATTTGGTAGAAATCTTCCACAGCTTGTTGTTTATTTGTATGATCTGTAGCATATCTATAAGATCTTTCTCGTGTTGCCAGGCCTGTTCAGGTTCCACATACAGGCGAAGCGCGGCGCCCCCCCAAGCTGAAACGAGCGCACCCCAGCACACACACTGACACAGGTCATGAACATCCGCTCTTGTTTTTGACCACGCACTCCACATGCACCTCTATCTCATGCCCCGCCCGCTCCCTCTTGCTGCGCCCGCAGGCAAGCTGCCACTCCTGCAGATGAGCTCCGAGGCGGCCAGGCTCGCCGCGGCGCAGCCCGAGGATGCCCGCGCGTCAGACTACGACGAGTGCGCGCTGCTGCTGCTGTCGGCGCTGCCAGGCATCGCGGCGCGCCACGCCGCCCGCAAGGTGCCGGGTGAGGGGGACCCGGAGGCCCTCATGCAGCGCGCTCTGGGCGGCCCGCGCGTGTGGGGGTCCAGGACGGCGGGCGCGGCCCACTACGACGACGACCTGCTGATGCAAGCGCTGGCAAAGCTCGGGGGCGGCGGCCCTCCTGGCCAGGGGGCGGCCGGCTCTGGAGGCTCGCAGGGCGGCGGGGCCGGGGCGGGTGTGAACCAGGAGTTCAACTCAGCCAAGTTGGCTGAGCTGCTGCGCAAGGCGCTGACGTTCAAGGAGACCGCTGCCCTGCCCACGGTCGCGTAGCGCAACACACGTGTTGGTGCGGCTGAGGTTTGGAGGTTGCCTTGAGCCTGCGCGAAATTCACTTGCATGTCGACTTGCACGAGGTTTGCTTGCAATGGACGGCACAAGCGGGCCGTCGAAGGCTGGGCGCGTGGCCGCCCGGGGGTTTGCGGCTGCGAGTGGCTGGCAGGGGCAGGGGCAGGCTGTAGGGGAGTCTTGGATACATTTTATGATTAATGCAGAGCCTCAAGGCACACAATTGATCGACCGCCGCGGCAGCGGCGGGCCGCGTCCTTGATCGTGCAGCACAGCAGCACTACCTGTCTACTGGTACATCCTACCATCGGGATTTTTCTGCTGCCATGGCGGCAGCCTTTTCGCCCCACGCCACCAAATGTCTAGGTGGGACGCGTCATTTGCCGTAGCATGCCTCTCAAAATCCCCATGTGTAATGCAAGGGGACCTGGGCAGACATGATCAAGCCTCGCATCTCAAACCGGGCACCATAACCTTGCGCATTGTACCCCACAGTGCAGGCCGGCAGCATGTTTTGCTGGCCCAGACAACCAGCTCGTGCAGCCTGCTGGCAACCGTGTCTGCCAGCTCAGCGTGGGTGGCCACCGCGGCTGCGTCCCGTGTGGAGGGTTCAGGAGGTGACGGTTTGCGGCAGCGGCATCACCTCATAAAAGCGAGTTCCCAGGGGGCTTGGCGTTGCTGGCGATGCGAGTCAACTGCTTTGGGTGGCACAACTTGAAGGGGAATGTGCGAGTATTAGACCTCAGGGTGTGGCAGGTGGCCGGCAGCCAGGCATGCATGCAGGTGCATCTGCATCAAACGATTTCGATCCGGTCACCAGGACGCAAGGGTGATGGTGACCGAGTTGTGTACGAGAGTCTCCAAACGGCGAGGGGGAAGCCCGCCAATGGGTGTGCGGTGTGAACCGTCGCGACGCCCAAGTTTGATGGAAGGAACAGTCACTCTTTGGAAGGGGGCCTGCTTGAGAATAGCGCTCGGCCGCCCCCACCCAACCGTCATCGCCAATCATGCCTCCAGGAGGCTGGGGGCATTCTGCGGGAGTCCATTTGGCATGGTGGGCTAAGCTTCAGGGCCAACCTCAAGCAAGGGGCCGCTGCAGGGGAAGGAATCCCGATTATAGCGGTCAAGGGATTTGGAGTCGTCCGCCCCACTGCTGCCCCTGCTGCTGCTGCCGATCCTAAGCGGCATCTCACCTTATTCCACAAGGGCCTGCGCGTGTTCTTGAACCGCTGGGCCTGGAAGGATCACAGGATGCCCGCAGATATGCCACACCGCGTGCCGCTTGTGTTCGGAGCCCGATGATTGCATTGCTCTGTGTTGTCATTTGGCGGGGGGCTTGACGGAGGTGTCGCAAAGCTGCTGGCTGGCTGATCCTCCAATCGTCACATCTGAGGCTGTTGGACGCTGGCACCCCGCCCCCCCAAAGACTGCGTCATTTGCGGCCATTGGCGCCGACAACGCGCATGTGATATGCTGCACCAGTTACTCACATGATGATCAATCGTATATCCGATCCGACATGGGTGTTGGTGCGATTCGTTGACGCCGCAGTCGTACCATACCATATTTGCGGCTGTGAATGAGGTGGTGATCTACGGACAGACTTTTCTATTGACAAGCAATAAGAATCACACCGTATGACTCGTTTTAGATTCAGCTGCACCTCTGTTCCCATTGCCGTCTTTGGCAGCTGATCTTGAACAACATTTGTTGCACCCGTGTCCCTCTTGGTACCAGGAGTAAATCGTGTCGAGCCGCACCTATAGGATACTATCTGGTTGCATTGGCCGCTCGCTCACACTTGCGCGTCGGTGAAAAGCCCCGCAGCGCGTGGTAAGGGTGGTCGCGTCGACACCACCGCGGCCGGCGGCCGAACCACGGACTGCGAGCGCAGGCTGCGGAGGGACTGATAACATCAGCTGCAGGCGCCGGTCCACGCGATGCAGGCGCCCGGCGCGCTCGCGCGGCCGCCACGGCTGCGGACGACGGCGGCGCCACAAGCACCATGGGGCGCGCGGCCCGCTGCCCCGGCGCGTGGCTGGGGGCCCGGCACCCTCCTTACAAAATCAATCAGCAGGCGCTGCACCGCGCTACGCCGCTGCGCAGCGGCATCAACAGCTGCTGCCACACAGCATCAGCTGCAGCTACAGCCGGCGCTGGGCCGCTGTGCATCAGCGGGCGCCCTCGAAATTGGGCCCACCCAGCAGCGGCCGCGCCACGCGCACACCGTACACCAGCGGCAACAGAAGCAGCAGCTGCCCCCATTCCTGAACCTGCAGCGCCCGCGCCGCTGCTCGCACGCCTGCCGCGCCGCGTGGCGGCCGCCCGGCGGCGGCGACGCGGGCGGCGGCGACCCCGGCTCGGACGGCGTCCGCCCCGACGCGTTCGGCCGCACCCCGCCCCCGCGGCCGCCGTCATCTTGGTCAGACCTGCCTGACCCCTGGGAAGCCACCGCCCGCGCAGCTTCCGCGCAGCCGCCGCCCGGGCCCGGCAACGGCGGCAACGGCAACGGCGCGCCGCCGCCGCCGCCGCCGCGGCGGGGGCCGGATTACGAGATGACGGATTGGGGGTGGGACGCGCCGGAGCAGGGGTGGGACCCGACGGAGGGGCTGTCGCCCGAGCAGCTGGCGGGGATGCAGGCGGACTACGACGCGTATCTGCAGCGGCAGCGGGCGGCGGAGAGTCCGCCGAGAGACAAGTGGATCACGCCGCTGTTGGACTGGCAGGTGTGTGGGGGGTGATATCATGTGTGTG
>NW_014010510.1:0-7174 GCF_000611645.1 Monoraphidium neglectum
GGGCCGGGGCGGGTTGCGAGACCAGGCGGGGTGGATGTGGTGCGCGTGGCAAGGGTGCTCTGGCCGTGCGCGACAGCGCTAGACGGCACGCCTAAGTCAAGGAGTTGAGGAGACAAAGAGGCAGACAAAATGTTTTGGGGGAGTGCTCAGATTCTATGGGTGTAAGAGTGTCATCCAGCACCGCAAGGGCGTCTCAGGACGAGGAATGTTTAACGTCACTGCACCACCAAAAACAAGCCTGGCCGAACCGCGACTGCACGCGCGGCTTGGTGTTCAACAAATGGAGACCATCAGCGACCGGGCGCCCCGGCCGAGGCAGGTTGTGGCACCAGCTGGGAGGGGGTGCCCGTGGGTGCCCGTGGCGGGGGTGCACTGGCCGTGCGCAACAGCGCTAGACAGCACGCCCAAGTCAAGGAGTCCAGGAGACAAAGCAGCAGACACTGGCTTTTTGGGGGGTGCTCAGATTCTATGGGTGTAAGTGTGTCATCCAGCACCGCGAGGGCGTCTCAGGACGAGGAATGTTTAACGTCACTGCACCGCCCAATAAGTAGGCCGGGCGCGCGGCTTGGTGTTCAAACCAAATGGAGACGATCAGCGACCGGCTGCCCCGACCGCGCCAAACCCGAGGGCTGCGCTGCGCCGCTGTGCTCTGCGCGGCGCTGGCGCAAAGGCCGAAAGAAGCGCACGGCCTGCGGGTGCCTGCACGCCGCGCAATACCGCCGCAGAGCGGCTCACGCACACCAACACAACCGCCACTCAAGAGGGCTGCCAGCCAGGGCACTGCCAAGAAACGTAGCGTCGCCGCACCTCGCTGCCCCAGGAGTAGTTGCCGTGGTCCAGGCGCAGCGCCCTGAACTTGGTGTTGCCGCCGCGCGTGCGCACGGTCCTTACGGCCACGTGCGAGCTGAGCTTGGTGTTGGCGGGCTGGCGGCCGAGCTCATACCTGGAGTGCGGTTCGCATGGCGTGAGGGAGGAAACGGTCACGGGCCGGGCGGGGCGGGCTGTCCCTGCTGCGGACCGGTTGCGGCCTGGGCTTGAACAGAGGCCACGAGGCTGGCCTGTTGCCGAGTCCCATGCAGCCTTGCCCGCCGCTGGCCGCCCGCCGGCTGCTTCAAGGCGCTCACTTCTTCTTCTTACGCCAGGCCTTCTGGCGACCACCGGTCGCCCTGCGCTTGTGCAGGCTGTCACGGCTGATCCCTGTGAAGGGCAGCAAATGCGGCAGGCGGGGCGACGTTTCGATCCTGCACGAGATCGACCACTCCGCGGCTGCCGCGCAGATGCCAACCACCTCTTGGACAAGCTGGGCGGCTGTGATGTTGCACACAGGTCCCGAGCTGGCCAGCAGCACCAACAGCAGCAGTGCGCCTGCTGCTGTGGTACGGCGGCGGCTCCCTGCACTGCCACGCCCGCTGCAACTGTGGTGCCTGGCGCCAGAAATGCCTCCCGGTTCACTAACTCCAAACAGCAGAACTCTAAACAGCGGCTGCCAAGCTCCGTCGAGCGCCTTCTCGGCCGCCCTGTCCTGCCTCGCCACCAGCATCCCCGCCGTGCCATAACGCAACAGAAGCTGTAACACAAGGTCATTTGCTGAACATCATCGAGCGCGCCGCACGCCCGCAAGCCGCTGCACCGAGCAGGGCAGCCTGTCTGCGGCCACACCTCGACTCCAGGTTCAACTCACCCATGACTGCAGCTGTGTGCTCCTACGTCTGCACGGAAAGAGGCAGGAGCATGGGCCCGCAAGGCTCAAGAAGCCTCCCGCCCCCCGTAGACTTCCGCTGAGAGGAGAGGGCAATGTGCCGGTATATCTCGCGTGATCCTAGTTCTATGAACTCAAGTGTCTTTATTAATATACCTCCGCGCCAGTGGTACACCAGATCGCGGCCAGTGACTATAAATGAACCGCGGCGTCCGGATGGCTGCATGTGGAAGCTGTATGAAGTTTCTTGTGGACGTGAGAGTGGGCCTGCATGCCGCAGTGCCCGGCTGCCAAATTGGTCACCTGCCCGGTCAACACCTGATTGATGCGCACCTGGCCCCTGCCAAATGTGCATAACCGATGCTGGTGCGTTTCCGGAAAGGGCTGTGTGCTGACAATAGCAGCAATGCAAGGGACGTGCAGTCGTGAAACATTGCGCTGCCCGCCCGTTGCACACACAATGGAGGGAAACTTGCCTCCATTCATCGTGCAACACAGAGCAGTGACACCTTGCAGAACAGTCATGTGAATTTACACATAGGAAATCATGTTGTGAACACCTCGGCGCAACCAAGCACTGCATATCGGTGCATCATGGTGCCGGCTCGAGTCGCATGCACGTGCGTTTGAGCATCAGTGTTTAGTGTCGCGGTTGGATTGTGTCGGGCGCAGGGCTCTGGTCAGTCATGATGTGGGGATTATCATAGGGATGCGGATGATAGGCACGCTCTGGTGATTGTGGTGAAGGGCATGCATGAATGCTTAGATGCACGGATGGATGTATCAGATACATCCATGCATGCAGATCGCGCGCTACATACGGCAAAATCCAAGGTGCAGGAGGGTGGCGCCCAGGCAGGAGAGTGAGCGATTCGACGCGTCGGATACGGATGAATGCGGGGCAAGACAGCAAAGCCATCCTAAAGCAATGGACACCAACAACATCTGACACAGGAGAAAAACAGACTTGCGCCATGGCGTCCATCGTGGAGTCAACGCTGCCGTATTGCGCGATTTCGCGCAGGTGCAGGCCCTACGTATTGCTGGAATCCTGACACAACCAGGCAGGTGCCAACGCATGGATTTGGGACACGCCTCACACACCAGCTGCGACATGGGCCGTCTGGGCCACTGCACGCCAGAACAGCAAGGGTGCCACAGCCCCATGCCTGCGGCATGCGAAGAGCATCAAACCACCCTAGAAGTGGCAAGAGGAGGCTGCCGGCACCGGCTGCATTGCTTCAATCGCAATGAGCGTGCACCCGGACTAGACGGCGCCCTCTCAAACCTCCTTGGAGCCCAGAACAGCCGGGGCGTGAGCCTTCAACTGCACCGCCACTTCGATTTGCTGGGCCTCGCCGGCCCCTGGCCCGCTGTCGGGCGCTTTCGGCATCCCTTCGATCCACCTGAGGCGGAAAGGGCACAGCCCCAGCAGGCGCCGCGGCGACTCCCTCACGACGAACTGGTAATCGGGCGTCGACGCCTGCGCCGCAAACGCCCTCAGCTGATGCACAGAGTACGCGCGCACGCAGGACGCGAGCCCGTCGTAGGCGGCCACGAACGGCGCCGCCGGCAGCGCAGCCGCGAGGCGCAGCAGCTGGCGGCCGAGGCGGGGCGGGCGGGCGGTGAAGGGCAGCAGGAAGGGCACGGCGACGCTCTGGGTGAGGGCAGCGAGCATTGTGATGGGGTGGCGCTCCACAACCTGCTTGCGTTGGAGGTGGGGGTGCGTTCATATGTTTGCGTTAGGGTGCCTTGTATGGTGAGTGCTGCGGTCCATTAAGTCATGAAGTGATGCCCTTCTGTTTGTGTGCATTCGTTGCATGCATTGCTGGAGGAATTGTGGAAGTGGTTGCGCGTACATATGCGCTACAGAGCATGTGCAGGCATGTGCATGTGCAGGTACTAAATAGGGGCAGCCGCGGTGGCAGCTGCAAAGAGACCAGCCCCATCAGCCGCACCGCGGAGCAATACTGCATAGGCATAGCCCTGCACCTCTACGCAAACCCCTGTCAGCGCAGGAGCGCCCCGGCCTCGGGGCCGCCCGCGCGCTGCGCACGCACCTCGAACGCCGCAAATGGCTGCCCCTGCCGCGCCGCATCCGCCAGCACCCGCAGCACCAGCAGTGGCGCCAAGTGGTGCAGGCTATTGAAGAGCGTCCGCACCCCGCCGCACAGCTCAGGCGGCACGTCGCCCGCGTCCACCGCCGTAATCACGCCGCGGCAGGCGCCGGGCGGCAGGCGGCGCTCAGCGAGCGCGAACGCGGCCGCGTTTGGGTACAGGTCGGTGAGCACGACCTCGTCGACCGGCCCGAGAGCGCCGCGCGCGACGAGGCCGATGAGAGGGCCGCCGCCGCCGCTGCAGAGGTCGATGATAACCCTGCGCGGCGGCGTCGGCGGCGGCGGGGTCGGCGGCGGCGGCGGAGCTGCGGCGGCGTGCGCGCCGTCGCCGCCCCTTTGGTTTTCGCAGCCGCCATCCAGCTGCTCCTGCTGCTGCTGCTGCTGCTGCTGGATCTGATAATCGGCAAACTGGTCGAGCAGGCGCCGCAGGACAGGGCCGGCGCCTTGGCACACCCGGCTGAGATCAGTCATCACTCGGAGGTAGCCGGTCACCGCATCCCGCAAGAAGCTGGGGCAGCGCGGGCTGTCCATGATCTCGGGCATGTTGATGCGCGGCATGCTGGGCGCGCTGCGATGGCGCGGCGGGACAAAGTGGCGCGCTGGCAACGTCGGGCTTGGGCCCGCTTGACGCTGAGGTGGACACGACGGACAGGCCCTGAGTTGTCTTCCAGGATCGAAAGGGAGAATCAAGAAGTGTACACGCTGTTTGTGACGTTGGTACTTGCAACGTGAGGCAGCTAGGGATGTCGAGTGTTTGAGATCAAGTTAGTTTTCCGTCTGGCAGTGATTTTTGAACTGATCCGATTGGCAGAGGGTTCATGAGCGCACACGAGGACATTGAAGCCTTCAAACTACATCGACTAGCCCTGCACAATGGGCTCAAAGCGCGCCTCAGGCGCAGCTGCCCCATGGGCCCCTATTCCAAGGGCAGTGCCTTGGCCTACGGTACCGTTCCTGTACCTTCTCTGCGCTCACCTACGCTCTGCCAAAATTTGTTGTAATCTTATCACTTACATGGTATGTGGCAGCTCGCTTGGCTTGATTGCCACAGATATCAACGCCGCGCGACACAAAGACTCCTGAGTCGCCCAGCTGCAGGGGGGCCTGGCAGTCCGGGAGGCATGGTGGAAACACACCAACAGCTCACTGACGCACGCGGCACAGAATTAATGTACCTGAGCATTCATGTCAAAGGCACAGCATGTGGCATCAATGCATTTGGTTTGCTTGGACGCGCACCCTCGCAGCTTTGGGTGGCATCTCGGCTATGGCCCAGCGGCCTGCGCCACAACCGCTGCACTACGGCATGCACGTAGCCGTCCACAGCGCCTGGGACGCCGCTGCCCTCAAGGCTGCGGCCGTGCGCAAGCAGGCGCGCGTCTGCCTGCCGCGGAGCGGACGCACCCAGGGGTCCACCGGCGCGGGGCTGCCAGCTGGTGCTGCCTCCTGCGACCTCGATGCCCCTTGGGCCCAGATGCGAGCCCTGCGCTCATTTCAAGCTAGCTATTTGGAGTGCCCATCGGCGGTGCCCTAGTTTACAGGTTTGCAAGCATACGGTGCGGTGAGCAAAGTGATCTACATGAGTGCTGCGGCATGCGTGGCAGATCATGCGCGCGCGCTGGGTCAAAGTGCCAATGTCGGGACAGGTGAAGGGAAGGCAGCCTAGCATACAGTGGACGCGCATACAATCGAGGCAGGTCAGAGAGCGACACAAAATCGCGCATGTCACGCACTACGCAGCTCCGTACAAGGCAGTGAGCTGCTATCAATCAGGCAGCCGTCGCTCTGTCAACCAAATGTGGGCCAGGTTGATGGTGGGCGGGCAGCCACGGTCGGCGCCAAGTCAGAGCAGCAGCGCCGTGATGCAGCCGGCTGCTGCTACATGGCCGTCGGAACGCCCCCTCAGAATAACCCGCGCCCCGGCCTGCAGCCACTCCGGCCGGTGCACAAACCGGAACCGCACCGTCGCCACGCCCGGCGCGGCGCGCTCGCCTGGCCCCTCAGGCGCCAGCCCCGCGGCTCCGCCCGGCGGCGCCTGAAGCAGCGCGGCGGCGGCGGCGACAGCGCGGGGCAGGGGCGAGGCGGGGGCGCCGCCGGCGCCAGCGCGCCCGCCGGGCTCCCGCATCTCAATAACCCGCGCCACCTGGCGCACGCTGTTGCAATGCACCACAAAGCAGTGCTCCCCCGGCTTCCGCGCGCCGCCGCCCTCGCCCCCGCGCCGCCGCCGCCCGCTACAGCCTTCAGGAGAGCCGCCCTCGCCGCCGCCCTCGCCGCTGTCCCCGCAGGGCGGCCAGCGGCCGGACAGGAGGCCGCGCGGGGGCCAGTGGCCGCCCAGCAGCATGACTGCGGCCTCAAACTCCCAGTGCGTGCGCGGCGCCGCGCAGCCGCCCAACAGGACCCCGCCCTTCCGGGCCTTCGAGGGGGAGCCCCCTGGCAGCCCGCCCCTGCCCCAGCCGGACGCGCCGGCCGGCGCGGAGCGCGCGCAGCCGGGCCCGGCGGCGGGGCCGACATGGGGCGCCGGCGGCACGCGCATCCGTGACGCCGCACGCGGCGCTGCTGCGGCAGAGGCCTCCGCGCGGGGAGCACTGTCCGAAGGCAGGCTGATCGTGCGCCATGGCTGTGCCACGCCGAGCCCGCACGCGGGGCTCCCGACCGCGCCGCTGCCGCCGCCGCCGCCGCCTGCGGCGCGGCCGTTCGGGGCGGCCAGGGGGGCGGCCGGCCCCAGGTCAAAGCCGCCCATCAGGTCGAATTCGTCGTCGTCGTCGCACCCGCCGCCCCCGTCGCTGCCGCTGCCGCTTAGCAGGCAGCCCGCCAGCGCCTCCGCCGCCGCGTCCAGCGCGTCGGCGGCGCCGAGGCCCGCGCCCGCGCCGCCAAAGGGCGCGCCGCCGCCGCTGGGAGCTGAGCAGAAGCTGCCGCCGTAGTCTCGCCGCAGCTCCAAAATCTCCGCCTCGATCTGGGACCGCTGCCGCGCCGCCGAGTGCAGCTCCCGACACCGCCGCGCCACCGCCGCGGCCGCCGCCTCGCGCCCCTCGTTCCCCCCGCCCGCCGGCGACGCCTCGAGCGCGAGCGTCGCCGCCTGCCCCGGCCGCACGAGCCGCACGGGGACCTGGCCCCTGTGGATGCCCGTCACCACCGCCGGCGCGAAGCCGCCGCCCGCGGTCGGGCCCCACAGCAGCCGCTGGCCGAGGGAGATCGAGCCCTGCACGCAGATCCCGCAGGCCACGGCCTGACCCTCAACGTCAAAAGTGTGAAACACCTGGAAGTGCCCGCCGCCCTCCACCAGACGCCCCCCGCCGCCGCCACCGCCGGCCGCGTCCGCAACCGCCGGCGGGCTGCTGTCTCCGGAATCTGCGGCGGC
>NW_014010509.1:0-7172 GCF_000611645.1 Monoraphidium neglectum
GAGCGCGGCGGGCGGCATGCCAACGGGCAGGCCGAGGGCTGGGCCGCGACCCTGGGGGCCGGAGCCTTTGGGGGTGGCGTTTTTCACCTCGACCCTCTTGCCAGCCAGGTCGTGCATCGAGCCTGCCGCAAAGACGCGCTGCACTGAGGCCTCCTCCTCAAAGGTGATGAAGCTGCCGGGGAGGCGGCGGGGGGGCAGGCATGTGAAAGAGGCGCGGCACGGCGCCGGTGCCGTCGTTGAAACCGGTTTTTGGGCGCCACGCAGGGCGCTGGAAGGTTGGATTGCTGATGGCATAAAAACCGCACAGTTGCGGCCGCGCGAAAAGGCGGACAGGTGCAGCAAGACGCCTTCGGCGGGGCTGAGGGGGGGCCGAGGGTCGCGCAAGTTTGGCAGGGTCTCACCCAAAGCCTCTGCTGCGGTTGCTGGTGTGATCAACCATGATCTGGGCCTCAACCACGTCCCCAAACCGCTGGAAGTACTGCTTGAATTGCTCTGGGGGAGGGGCGGGCGCGGGCACGGCAAAAGCGGGCGCGGTCGGGACGAGCCTGGCGCGGGGGCGCCGCGGCGGCCGCGGGCCCGGGGCGCGCGCTACTGCGCAGCAGCACCGGGGCGGGCCGGCGCGCAGGCGCGTCGGAGCCGTCGGCTGCGTGCCCCTCGCGCCCCCGCCCTCGCTGCGCCCCGCGACGGCTCGTCATTCGGTTTAATGCGCGGCCGCGCGCCGCGCCGCACCCGGCGTCGTCTCTGGCGCGAGTCCCCCGACAAAGATCTTTTTGCTGCGCGGCCGCGCCCCGCTGTCCTGCGGCACGCTGGGCTTGGCATCGATCTGCCGGGTCGCGGCGCCGCGGCGGCGGATTGTGAAGGAGGGGCGGCGCGTCAGAAGGAGCACCACCGGCGGAGCCCCGCCCAACCGCCGGGAGAGCTGCTGCAGCATCTGTCGAGTCAGGAACTCCGCCACGGCCGGTGAGGCGACTCCCTGAAGCTGCCGCGGCAAGCAGCGGCAGAGCCCTGAGGACCTAGCAATTGCCCGTGCACCACCACTGACTGGTTACGCGCCAGATCATCCCCGCGCCGCACCGTGCGGCCGTCAAGGTGGTGTGTGTCCTCGCATGCGCGCTTCGCCGCCGCCTCGGCCTCGAACGTGATGAAACCGAAGCCGCGCGGCTTGCCCGTGATGCGGTCGCGCATGACGATCTGAAGGAGGGGGGTTGCAGGCGCGTCGGCGCGCAAAACAGTGCACACGTGCGGGCGACTCCCGACCCGCCACAGCAACAGGCCTTGCTCAGTGCTCTTTTCGGAGACTGCGCTGCCCTGCACAGCGTGCCGTGGACCTCACCACTTCATGGATTGGCCCGTACTTGTCAAAGTGCTCCCTGAGCTTGTCTGCGTCAGCAGGCGCGGCGTGGCGGTTTGTTGCGTCAGCCAGCGGCACACAGTGCACGGGCAGCGCGGTGACGCCCTCGATGCCCGACGCCGCTATGCTGCGGCACCTACCCTCGTTCGTCTCCCATGAGAGGCCTCCGAGGAAGATTTTCCTGCAAGTGTGTCGCTCTGTGAGCCGCGGAACCCACGCAGCGGGCCGGGATCATGCCACGGGCATGGCGCTGCAGTGCTAGAAAGTCTCACCCCCGCGAGGAGGCTCCCTCGGGCGGTGGGGAGCCCGGATCGGATTCACTCATGGCTCTCGTTCAATGTGGCGCTGCTTTCTAGGGCGCGATCATTGGCAAGCGAGCCTCGTGGCACTATGCTGCGCTCCCCCTGGTGTGTGGATCGCGCACTCGCAACCAGGCAAGCTCGTATGATTAGCGAGGCCTTGATACAGCGCGGAGGGGTCGCGCATGCAAGCCGTTGAGACGAGAGTGCAGAAACGAGCAAGGCGCGGCGTTAGACCGTGCGAGCCAATGAGAGAGCAGTCCAATAGTAATTGACTTTGTGCTTTTGTCCTTCGCGCTATTCTTGTGAAAGTTTGCCAGGGACCTGACCATGTCTGCGGTCTCGCAGTTCGCCTGTTGTGGGTGAGCTGCGGGATTCCCAGCCTTCTTGGACATACGTGGCAGCAGTCTTATATAAAAGCGCCAAAATTTCAGAGGTATAGCAGAACGTCGCGGGCAGCAGCTGGTCACACACAGATTGACCACCAAGATAGGTGCTGGGTTCCTTCATTCCTGGTTACGTAGACCAGACCAAATTGAAGTGTTCAGCCGTTCATCAAGTTTGACAACACATCACGTTACAACGACTATTCTGGGACACAGGAGGCTGGAACACGACATTGACAGCGGCCTGCTGCATGCCGGCTGGTCAGCAACTGCCGCAGTGGGACAGCGAGCTTGCGATTTTTCATGTGGGCTGGTGGTGATTGGGGGGGGGGGCTGGCCGTCATAGTATGTAGAAAAGGCCTTGAGGCACGGAGCATATTTTTAATTTTCTGGCCACCAGACTTTCACTGGTTGTAATCAACTCGGGATTGCCCGAAGGAAAAGCGAAGTTGGTGGTCAACAGTGCATTAGCGGCTTGCCGCCTGCCATCCAAGGGATCACGGTCTTGTGGCGCGTCGGAACGACACACAGGCGCGTACTGCAGCATCCGCCTCAGTTGCAACATCAACATGACCCACTTGAATCGCCAATCAAAGGGGGGTGCTGTGGTGGTGCACTAGCATTGGGGGTAACCCCCATTGCGCGGCCGGTTGGAAGGGCAGGGGTTGCTCCCCAGTGGGAAATAATCTGCCTGGTACCAGCCATTCCCCAGGTGCACAGAAGAGCAGGGAGGCAGGTTGTGCAGGGCACCACGTGCATTGCGGCACGCAACAGGGGGGGCTTTAAACAGGCATGACAGACGGTATCTGTTGCTGCCCCTCAAGCAAAACACGTAGGTACCCGGCGGTGGCGGGCGGGCGTCCCTCTCGGCAGCAGCCCTGACGGCCAGCACAAGCAGCGTAGCCAGCAGTAGCATAAGCGCCATGCCACGGTGGCGGAATGCACGAGTAGCCATGCTGCGGGGTAGGGAAGGGAGGGTGACCGTCGGTGGCGCGCTGCTGCGAGTCCTGTTCACGCCGTGATGGTTCACGCGCCTTCGTGTCACCGGTGGCGACACGCAGGTCAGCATGCAGGCTCCACCTGGATCCAACAATGACTTTGCTTTTCACAACCAGACTTCAGGTCATGAAAGGTCATCGTTCAACAATACAGTAGGAGAGGCCGCGATGTTGCGCGAGCGATGTGTCGATGTAATAATCGCGTTCAAAAGCCCTGTAATGATTGTCTGTCGGCTTGATAGGCCAGATGGCGCTCAGCGCAGTGGCGAGAGATGTCGAAGTTGCTCTCGGCACTGCCGTGCAGCAGTACTGTAGGTTGGATGTTCGCGAATGGATGACAGGTATACAGGAGACGTCCTCTAGATAAATATGTGGTGCGTCTTGGTGGTGTGCCGGGTGTTTGGGGTGCGAGCGTGCGACAAATGAAAGTGCCCACCTAGCCTTATGATAGTCACATTGGCCGTGCTGGCTCAAAGTTGAGTTCACGCGCGGGTTGCGCCCCGGCTCCCTGATTCAATGGCCCAGTAGCTGTTGCTTATACTGTATACAAGCACACTGTAAGCCCGGTCTGAGCACGCTTGAGTGCGTGCTGCGGTGAGCGAAGGGGTGCGCCCCCCCAGCGGCCACCGCAGCCACAGCAGTCGTGCTGGCTCAAAGCCGAGTTTATGCGCAAGTGGCACCCCGGCCCGCTGATGCAATAGGTTCAGTAGCTGTTGCTTATATAAAAGCACATTTTGATCCCTGTCTGCGCTCGTTTGAGTGCGTGATGCGGTGAGCAACAGGTTGCGCGGCCACACGGGCCGCGGCCGCTGTGTCCACATGATTGCGGCCTTGCACGCTACCAAGTTGATCAATCGTCTTCGGGTTTGATTAGGTCCCTGTTGAGCTCACATCCACACAACTCCGTCATGCGGGCCAGGCTCAAAGCGATGTTTGAACGGCATGATCACACGCTGTTGTGCGGTGGCATATAACCAAGATGGACATGCAGAACACAATATATCATAGTCCCTCTGATCACCGGCAGTCAAGGTGCTCTCATACTATGTACATGCGCGCACTCCGAGTCCGTGTTGACCTGTTCTGGTCTTGGAGATCGGGGTTCATCGCGAGGAAGTGCTTATACATCAAACATCAAGATGTACATCTGTGGGAGCACAGTGAGTAACCAACAAGACTGTTCGTGATGTGTGAATGGCAAGTCACTCTTTGACTTTTGACTGAACACGGTGGACATATTCCTGCCTGCCCCTTGACATGTGTTCACATCATTACAATACCATACACAATATTATGGTATGATGTGTGTTGATCATTGCACGATTGACGCGCTCAAGACCGCTTGAGCGCTGACACCCTCCCACGACCCCCGTGACTAATTCTACCGCGCTGTCATCTCCACAGTAGGGGCGACGCCTGCCCACCTCCGTTCGCTTGTATGCCACTGCTTTGCCTGTTCAAGGCACACCCAGATGATACTGCACTGATGATATTGCACTGATGTGCATGACGCAAACCCCAAGGCGTTTACTGCCCTATCCAGCCCAAAGCAGCCGGCGGGAAGTTTGTGAACGCGCTTCAACCCAATGTCAGTAGCGAAGATTCGCTCAGTTTGAGGACGGAACCCCTGGCACTCGGCACCTTGTACTGTATCAATGTGTAACACTCCTCTCATCTGGTCCCGACTGTTCACATATACGAAGGCCCAAAGCCCAGCAAGGCAGCCGTCCACCGTCCATAGCGTCAGCTTGCGGTGAGTTGTTACCCCCCCATTACACGAAGAGCCCGGCCCTCTGTGACCCTTCCTTGGGCAACCAGCTACCGACCCCCCACACAAAAGCACAGGGATTGGTGCACAAGGTCGAACAGAGGCTCTCACACTCACGTGTCACCCGTGGACAGCCAGGGCACGCGAAAACTGCCGACACATCCGGAGCAAACCAGCGCGCGCAAGAGGCCGTATTGCGGGGTGCGCCGGCGTGCGCGGCCACGGCGGCCACGGCCACTTCGGCTGCAGCGGCCGTGCTGTCCACGCACAGCAGCCGCGGCCACAGCAGCCATGCTGCATCAAAATTGGGGTCACCCGCAGGTGAGCAGGTGGCACCCTGGCCAACTGATGCAAATGCCCAGCAGCTGTTGCTTATACACAAGCACATTTCAAGCCCGGTCTACGCTTCTGAGTGCGTGCTGCGGTGAGCAGCGGGGTGCCGAGCTGACTCATAGTTGAGTTCACGCGCAGGTGGCACCCCGACCCCTGGATTTGAATGATTAGTAGATGTTGCTTATATACAAGCGCACTTTAAGCCCAGTCTGCGCTCTCTTTAGTGCGTGCTGCAGGGAGCAACGGGGCAGCGGCGACCCCTTGAGCGCGCTCTTGGACCGCGGCAGGTCCACCCCGGCGTCGTGCAGCGCCAGCAGCGCCGCGCTGCACGCGCCACGCTTCACTTGCCGCGTGCTTCGGCGTGTAGACGGCGCGCCCCAGCGCGGCCGCCCTGCGAGACGACGTATTCGTTCTACTGCGACTCGGTGCGCTCGCTGAACGAGAGGAGCTGCGCGCGGTCCCCGGCCTGCTGCTTCTGTATGCGCCGGTTGATTAGGGATTAGGATTGTTGCACGATCCCGCGGTCGCCCGCTCCTGGAGCCATTTAGGCTCATGGGATGTAGCATTGCAGCATCAGCGTTGTGTGACAGGGACTCAAGTGGCCAGCGTTCGCCATTCATAGCAGGTGTGCACAAAGGCCCCACAAGTTTGCAAGTCTGCGCCACACAAACGGGAGTGCATGCTGGCATGTGCAGGCAGGTTCACAAACAAGGGTGCAAAACGCGGCGCAGCATGTTTGAGCTTGACGGCTGTCCGCCCTTGGCGCCAACGCGCATGCCTAGAGCTTGGGCGCCGGCGCGCCGGCGCGTGTCGGGCGGGCGCAAGCGCCCTTTGAGCCTGGCGGCTGTCCGCCCTCCGCGCCCACGCGCCTGCCTGAGTGATGCTGGGCACCGGCGCGCCGCGGGGCGGCGCACCGGCGCGTGTCGGGCGGGCGCGAGTCGGGCGGGCGCAAGCGGTTGAAGCCGTTCAACAGCACCATCGCCTCCTGGCAGTTGTAGTACTCCAGAAGGGCGGAGATTCGCGCCCGGTCGTGCGGCGTGCAGAACCTGCCCTCTACGCGCAGCGCCGTCGCCCCCTGCTGCTGCTGCTGCTGCTGCTGCTGCTGCTGCTGCTGCTGCTGCTGCTGCTGCTGCTGCTGCTGCTGCTGCTGCGGCAGCGGCGGCCGCGCCTCGCCCGGCTCCTGTTGCTGGGGCTGCGTGGTGGCCTCCTCGGGCTGCAGACGCCCGCTGCCTGCTGTCTTGTCGAGCCGCACCTCGTTCGCCGCCGCCGGCGCCTGCTGCTCCTGCCCTGGCTGGTTTGGCTGCTGCTGCTGCTACTGCTGCTGCTGCTGCTGCGGGGTAGCCGCCTCGTAGCAGGCGTGGACCGCCCGCCTGACCTCGTCGCCCTGGGAGTACGCACGCGCCAGCGTGAACAGCACGGCAGACTGCCCAGGCGCGAGCTCCTGCCGCAGCAGGGCCATCTGGGCCGCCGCGTCCGCACCTGTCGCCTGAAGCGTGCGGAGCAGCCCGCAGAGTGCGAGGGTGACATCGCTCGGCGGCGCCGCGGCGCGCTCGTCGGGGGGCATGCGGGAGAGCAGCAGGTCGCGGGTCGCCGCCTCGCGGCTTGCGGGGTCAGAGGGCTGCTGCTGCGGGGGCGGTGCTGCTGCTGCTGCTGCTGCTGCGGTTGCTGCTGCTGCTGCTGCTGCTGCTGCTGCTGCTGCTGCTGCTGCTGCTGCTGCTGCTGCTGCTGCGACTGCGGCGGCGGTTGTCGCTATTGCGGTTGCTGCTGCTGTTGCAAGGGTGCCTGCGGCCGCAGCAGCACCTGCTGCTGGCCCGGATGCTACCGTCGCTGTAGGTGGGGCGGCACTGCCCCGGTGTGTGGGGGCGGGACAGCAGAGGCTGGAGCGACGCGGAAGCCGTCGGGCTGGTCGACAGCCACGGCGGCGCCCTTAGGGTCAGCAGATGGTAGCGTCTGAGACCTCCGGTTGCTGCGTCGGGGGGTCAATGGGCGCATTGCCGTTCTGATGCGGCGGCAGCTGCTGCCGCGGCTGCTGCGGCT
>NW_014010508.1:0-7169 GCF_000611645.1 Monoraphidium neglectum
GCGCGGCGGAGGGCGGCGGCGCGGAGCTTTGATAGGGCCTTGAGCACTTGCTTCTCGGCCTGCAGCGCCGGGGCCTGCGAGAGATATGAAAGAGCAGCGGGTTGGGTGGGCGGCAGGGGCGGCATGGTGGCGAAGGAAGAGTGCGACGGCGCCGCCTGCGGGCAAGGGCGTGGCCGGCACCCAGGGGCGGAGCCCCGCAGCAGCGCCCGCCCTCCGTCCGGCTGTGAGGGGCTCTTGAGCGACCCAGGGTGTATTGCAGGCGCGGCCCAGCCGACCCACACCAACCCGCACACCCACGCGCACGCATGCACACGCTTCCACGCTCACTGCCACACACAGGCGTTGGCTGCCTCACACACGCCGGCAGGCGGGCCCCTCGCGCGGGCCCCTCACCTGCAGCACGAAGAAAGCCATGACAGGCCCAAACACGTACTTCCCCGTGTCCCGGTAGCCGTTGGCGTGACACATGTACCTGCACACCGGCCGGCCAAAACCATCACGGTCAGCTCATCCAGCGCAACCGGCACTGGCAGCGACCCCACGCCATGCACCGCGAGCCCGGCGGCAGAGCTCGGCCGCGCCGCACCTGACCGACCGGCCGCCGCCTTCGGTTGCTGGCGCGGCGCCCCTGGCCGCGGCCGCCTCCCGCCGTCCGCCCTGAATCCTTCACAGATTGCGGCCCCCAGATCGCGCGCCCCGAATCTCGCGCGCGCTCGCACCAGATCAGCCCCTCGTGCATCACTCCGCTCATGAAGAACACCATGAACGTAGCCAGGCTCTTCCGCCACTCAGGAACCGGCGCGGGCGCGCCAGATGCCGGCGGCGGGGCGAGCTTCAAGGGCGCCTGCAGCTGCGGAAGCTTCCCGACCTTGACGCTGCCAACAGCTTCCCCCTGGTCCGAGCCCACGAGCGCCGCCACGTCGTCCCCGCGCGCCAGGGCCGCGGGCTTCCGGCGCCGCAGCCCCGCGCCGCCGCCGCCGCCGGCAGCGTCGCCCGAGCGCCGCGCCGCCTGGTCGCCCTCGCTGGAGCCGTCCGTGTCAGTCTCTGTGTCGCTCGCCGTGCTGCTGCTGCTGCCGCTGCTGCCGGCCGCGCTCGCGCTGTCGCCGGCCACGAGGCCCGCGCTGGCGGCCGCCGCGGCCGCCGCGGCGGCGGCGGCACCGACGACAGAGTGCTGCGTCGCGAGGGCGAAGGCGGTGGCCAGAGATGCCTGGCGTGCAATGACGACCTCAGCAGCCCGCCCGCCTTTGCTGGGGGCCCCGTCGGCCTTCGGCGGATGGCGCATCAACGAGCCGTCGATGATCGGCTCGTAGATCGACTGGCGGAGGCAGGTGGTGGTCACGAGGTTATACCTGCGGGGTGCAGGCGCGGCGGCGGAAAGCAGGGGAGTCAAGCGGGTGCCGCACGGCGGCGCAGGCCCTCGCGGGCCTGCGCCTGGCGGCCCAGGAGCCGCCCGAGGCGGCGGCCCCTCATGCGGCGTGGCAGCCTCGTGTCTTTCCATTGCACTGCCGCCCTGCTCTGCGGAGCTTTTCGGCCGCCCGCCAGAACCCCCTGTGGCGCAGCCCGCCCACCGCTGGGACCAAAACTCCTGGATCGTGACTGACAGGTAGGGCTGGTTCATGGAGGGGTTGAGGGGCATGCCCATCACGTACTGCACAGCAGCAAGTGAAACCGGGGCGAAGGGGGGGAGTGCGCGGGGGCGGGCCAGTTGGACTTTGGGGGATCGGCGCAAGCTAAGCTGTCGAAAGAGGGGCCCCTGCGGCCTAGTGGGTATCGTCCGCACGGCGCAGCTGAATCCGCCAGCAGCGTTGGCACCAATGGCATCAGCTTGACCGGCCACCGCCGCTGACGAGGCAGCAGGCCGCTTTCTGCCTGTTCTACTGCCGGCCGAGCGCCGTGGGCCATGCTCCTCACGAATCATTGCCGCAATCCACCAAAGGATCCGCTCCAGCCGCTGCCGCATGGGCGGTGGTCTGCCGCGGCCACCAGCCAGCATGCGTACACCCTTGTCACCACGCGCCCCCGCCGTTTCCGCCGCCGCCGCCCAGCCCACCTGCACAAACGGCACCAGGATATCCACCCCCATCGCCACCAGGTTCCAGATGCACACAGCTGCAGCAGAGACGGTGCGCACGTGTGGCCAAGCCGCAGCGATGGCTCGGTCAAAAATCAGGATAGAGGTCCGCCGCGATGCGCGGGGCACAGGGCGCGGCCGGCCCTCATCCGCGACCGCATGGGCCCCTCTCACCGCCGCCGCAACATCGATTCCCATCCCCCGGCGCCGCAGGCTCCTGCATCTCTCTCTTGCGCGTGCGCGCCCGCTCACCCCAGAGGCTGTGCACCAGGAAGGGGTGCAGCGAGACGTATGTGAGCAGCAGCGCCACCACCGCCTGCAGCGCCACCTTGCCCAGCAAAACCAGCAGGTTCCAACCCAGAGTCGGCGGCTTGCCTGCGCACACGCACGTGCAGGGCACGCGCGCGGCGTTTGAGCGCCGGATAATGCGCAGGAGGACACCAGAACGGGGCGCGTCGCGCCGCTCGCGCATGTGGGGGACCGAACGACAGCGGCAGCCGCAGAGCTGCGGGCGGCGGCGGACGGCGGCGGCGGCTCACCCCATCGCGGCGAGCGCGGGTGGACGGGCAGCAGGAACAGCAGGGTTCGCTGGAGCATGGTTAGCTCAGTGCGGGACATGGGCCCGCGGTTGTAGGCGTAGGCAATCAACTGACATGAAACAGGTGGGTGTGTGTGTTTGTGTGGGTTGAGTTGGAGGGAGAGGTTGGCGAGGAGGGCAGACGAGACGAGAGCGGTGGGAGGCGTGGCTGTGGGAGGGATTTGCGCCGGGTGCTGCGAGCGGCAGGGGCAGGGGGCTCGCCCGGCGGCGGGGCGTGCGCGCGCGGCGCTGCGCACTCCGCAGCAGCGGCTGCGGCCCAAAAGTGACGGTGCTGAGCGGCCGGGCTGGCCGCCCGCTGCTCGAGCAACGTGCGCTGCGTCGTGCATCAGCCAGAGCCATGCTGCACACTCCCATCGCGCGCCATGAGGCACGAGGCTTGTTTTGGCGGGACCGGGCGCGGCCGCAGTGGTTGCGACGAGGCCCCTGCGGCACCGAGCAAAGCGGCGCTCCGTGCACGCGGATCGTGCATCAGGGCGGCACCGCACGTCCCGCACCTTGAACGTGCTGAGCCACATTGTAATGCAGCCCACGACCACCCGTGGGATGCCCTTCGTGGAGGCGCGGGCAACGCGGGTGAGTGAGTGAGCGGACCCCCTTTCGTCCAGCTTTCGTCCTACAGGGTGCCCAGGTCGACCACACACTGAGAAGTTTTAAGACTCACCCATGGGACGAGCGCTGGGCTGTAGAGACATACCGCGATCGCGGGCAGCGCTGCAAGCAAGCGTGGCAAGCCAGGCTGCTTCACCGGCACCACGCAGCACGGCACGTAGGTAGAAAGAAAGGCGTACGAGGCAGCTAGCTGCCCCAGGCTCATGGCTGTGGACCGCCAGAATCGGGTGAGCGTGGTGGTCCAGGACGCAGGTTGGTTCGCGCTTGGCTCTTCTGTTGTGCAACGTGCGCGCCCCGTTCCTCTACGACTCCGGGCCAATGTGCAGGCATGTACATTGTCGGGAACCAACTTTGGGGGCCAGGTGCCCGGTTGCAGCGGCGCAGCTTCCCGCCGCTGTCGGTCCCACCATCCGCGCTGGAGTGATCACCCTAATTCGTGCTGCTTCTCGGCTTCTTAGCTGTGCCTCACACAGGTAGATTTGGTCCCTCGACGTGTACCTCTGCAAACTCCCTCTGCCCCGGCCCGTTTGCGCCCAGCAGCTCACCAGTGTACAGCGCCTGAGTGAGCCAGCGCTCAGCCCGCCGGCCATGTGCACAGCCGGCGTGCTCACTTTCACTCACCGCGAAATGTCTTCCTGCCCGGTCAACGCTGTCACCGACCCAGAGGCTCGCCCACTGCACACACATTTGACGTTGACTGGGCGCAACGCCCTGTTGGTGCTTGGGGCTGGAGAACGCCCCAGCCAACCAGTGGCCCGGCTCGCTCACACCGTCACCAGGCTGTCTGCGACAGCCAACAGCACAGCGTGCCTGCTGTCTGAGCACGTTCTGCAAGCGGTTTGACGGCCATGCAATGGCCGCAATGCAATGTGCGTCTCACGCGCCCCTGGTTCAGTTCGTGCAACCCAGCAGGGCAACAGCCCAACAGGGCGCGCAAGCAGCACGATTTCGGCTGTCCATCATCAATGGCTGTGATGGCGACCTCATAGACAATGAGCTGTGAGCGCAGATGCACACTCGCCGTGTGGCGGGGTGCAGACGCGAGCGCACTGAGCCCCACCTGCCACAATCTCTCCACTTCACAGAACGGGTCACACAATGACTACGTGCACCACCACCTTGCGTTGAAGCCCCAATCGTGTGTCCGATTTGACCGACGACCAGTTGCAGATGAGAAAAAACAAGGAACTTGATGCGAAGGGGCACAGCTAGCTCCGCCAAACACAGTGGGTCGGCAACCTTCGTCAACATGCATGCATGTGGTGTGCGAAGCAGTTGTGGCAAATATGTGGGGCTTGAGGCGTGAAACCTGATATTCAGAGGGAATTGCAAGTACAAAATTGCCGTGATATGCGCCGGGGAGGGCGTAGCTGAGTGGGCCGCACGTCCGCGCCCGATGGAGCACATGCGTGACGCGTAGGGTCGCATCGCAACGTTGACCGTGCTGCCAGCAGTCGATGACTTGCAGCATTGCATCCAACCACGATCATTTCGTGAGGGCGTCCGATTTCATATCTCTGTCTAAACTGGTCTTGTCATGGCTGCTATCGCCTGAACGGACGAGCTTCGGCTTGGCTGGGACCGCAGCACCAGCCGGATGACGCCCAGCAATAGGATGACACCTGACCGTATATTGGCCCTGTTTGCATTGCTCGGACTGGCCGCGGTGGCCCTCGGCGCGCAGGAGCCCGCCAGCAGCTACATCAGCTGCCTCAACGCCGAGCAGAGCCAAGACAAGCAGACCGTGTACAGCGATTTTGTATCAGGAAAACCCGTGAGGTGAGTGTGACGCTTCGCAGCGCGGCGGCGCTGGCACCGGCAGGTGATGTTCCTGCTCGTGCGCGCCCGGTGCTGCTCACAGGCCCCCAGCTGGCGCCCCCCGCTTTGGCCGCGCCAGTCTCCGCGCCCCCAGCCGCCACATTCCAAGCACCCCATCCAAAATCTCCCTCCGCAGGTTGCGCCTGCGCAAGGCCTGGTGGAGCGAGAAGCCCGCGCGCGTGCCGCTAACCGTCACGACTGGCCTCACGTCCAGTCGACTCGAGCAGTTGGCCCACCAGTGCGCCAGCTGGCGGGGCCCGCTCAGCGCGGCGGTGTACCTGGTCGTGAAGGGCGACGGCAAAGGCGGCGTGGGGCCGGAGGGCGAGAAGGCGCTGGCGGATGCGGCGGACGCAGTGGCCACCTTCCACGCCAAGTGAGCCAGGGCCTCGCACGGGGCCCGCGCCTCGCGGGGCGGGGCGCGGTGGCCGGGGGTGGGGCGGTGGCCGGGGGACGGAATGCCGCGAGTCCACGCCGCGGCCGCGGGCGGCGGAGCGCTGCAGAATGCCAGATCGCTTCTTGTCGAGGCGCCCCTGCGTGGACTGCAGACCCTGGACAGCTGCGCGTGACTCACTCGGGTGACGCACATGTACACGTGCACAATGTGGCATGCGCCACCACATGCAAAGACACACATGCAAACACACATGCACACGCACATGAGCATGCACACACACATAAGCACACACACACACATACTCACACAAATACACATTCCAACATTAGACACATACCACACATGCGCTCACACACACACACACTCACCTACAACCACACTCTGCCGGACCTCCCTCCCCAGGTCTGAGGTGGCTGATGGCTGCCAGCTGGACGTGTCACTGCTGTACGAGGTCGTGGCGGACGATGTCATGACGCTGCTGTTGCCCATCAACACCATGCGCAACTATGCGCTGCTGCAGGTGGGGGGTGGACCAGAGGCCCAGGGGCCCTGGGAGCCGGCTCCTGCCTAAGACATCTCAATGCGTTTCACAACCCTCACGCAGCGGTTGCAAATGGCGCGGATTTACGGCCGGGTTGTAGAGCGCAGCGGTCGAAGGTTGTGGTTTTAGGGGTCCTGGGCACTCGGTGCTTAGTGTCAACAGCGGCAGGGGCGGCGCTTTGACACTTCTGTCCACGCGAATACGCGCGCGTCTCCGCATTCTGCGCGCCCGCGCCGTCGATGCAGGCGCGCACGCGGCTGGTGGCCATGATTGACGTCGACCTGCTTGTGTCGTCCAGCCTCACAGACTGGATGGAGGTCAAGGATAAGTGAGTTGGGAGAGTGTACAGGGAATTGGATGATTGACTCGTGGCAAGGGGGAGGCAGGCGTGTCGTGACTGGGCCTGACTGAGCGTGACTGGCTGTGGAGCGGTGGGGCGATGGCATGGGGGCAGGAGGCTCTAGTTGTGCAAGAGGGGGGGAAGGGACCGCGCCGCGCGGCCGCCGCCGCCGCCCCGTCCGCTGCGGCTCCAGCGCCGCAGCCGCCCTCGGCCAGCCGCCGGCGGGGACTGCTCGCGCGATGCTGCGGCACGGCTCCGCACAGCTCGGGCGCGCCGGCCCTCCAAACGCCCGGCTCACCCGTCGCCGCTGTTTCCTGAACACCCCCGCTTCCTGCAGCGTCGACTACCTCCAGCGCGAGTGCGCCGCGAAGCGCGTGTTCGTGCTGCCTGCGTTTGAGACGCCGCGCAACCCGGACGCGGCGGCGGCGCACCGCATGGCGGAGCAGGCTGTGGCGTCTGACAAGAAGGGCCTGGAGGCGCTCGTTAGCAAGAGGCTGGTGCACCAGGTGGGGGGTGGGCGCATGTGTGTAAATGTGTGTATGTGTGTGTGCGTGTGAGTGTGTATATGTGTCTGTGTGTGTGCTTGTGTGCTTGTGTGCGTGCGTGCGTGCACCAGTGTGTCAGGCCATCTCTAGGAATGGACTTTGCGGGCAAATGCTGGTTGAATAGTAGGTTGAGGCCGTGGCTCGAGGGGCCACAACACGTGTGGCAAGGGGCGCCGCGCGCGGCGTCACGGCGGAGCGCAACTCGGCCCGTCTGCTATCGCGCCGTGCGACCCCGCAGCCCTCTCCCCCTCCC
>NW_014010507.1:0-1276 GCF_000611645.1 Monoraphidium neglectum
GCTGCTGTCCATGCAAAACATGCGGCAGAGCATCGCCCAGGAGAGCCAGCAGCTGCGCAAACCCCGACTCGGCCTGCGCAAACTGCGGGGCATCGTCATCGTCGCAGCCGGCGCTGCTGCAGCCGGGGCGCAGCGTGGCCGTGGGCGCGTCTTTGAAGAGCACCGAGTAGTGAATGTTGGGACGGTTGAACGGCGTCTGCAGAATCGGCGCGTCGCGCAGCTGCAGGGAAGCTACGATGTCCGCCTGCACCTGTCGCATGTGATTGCACGTGTGGTCGCGGCGGGTGTGTTGGCAAGCGCTGGATGAACTTTTTAGTCATGGCCGTGTTCGGCTCCCTGCGCAGGTTTATCTGTCCATTTTGCAAACAAGGATCCGCATATCAAGCATGGTCGCACCTGCTTAGACGCGGTGGCGGTAAGGGCCATGACGGGAACGCCGGGCAGCAGGCTGCGCAGCCGGCCCAGGCGGCGGTAGGAGGGCCGGAAATCGTGGCCCTGCGTTTGACAGTGGGGCGGCGCCAGGCACGTGGTGCTGCGGCTGAGGCCGTGGTGCTGCCGTGCATGCAGCTGTGAGGTCACCACAGCTCCTGATAAACGGTGAGCGCTTCTCTCTGACACGGTTCTCCTGCAGGCAGCTCGCAGGACCTGCTATCCCATGGCCCTGTTTCTACCAACGCACATACTGAGAGATGCAGTGCGCCTCGTCCACGGCCACCAGCTTGATCGTGCGCCGCTCGGCCCCGCCTGCGGCGTGCAGCTTGCGCAGCCGCACGGAGAACGCCGCTGTCTGCAGCAGCTCAGGGGTCACGTATAGCAGTGCCAGCCGCTGCTGATCCTCTCCCAGCTGCTGCTGCTGCTGCTGCTGCTGCTGCTGCTGCTGCTGCTGCTGCTGCTGCTGCTGGCTGCCCCCTGCAGGGAGAACGCCGCCAGCGATGGCATCCAGCTGCTGCAGGATCGCCCTGCGGTCGGCCTCCTTGCGGGTAGAGGCCAGGTAGTCTGCACAGAGGCCCTTGGCCCTGAGACCCTCAACTTGGTCCTGCATGAGGGCTACGGGGAATTTGTGTTGCCACGCATGAACATGCGGGCCGTTGCTGCTATGCATGCACATGCAGGCTGTGCATAGCGGTGTTAAAGGCGCATGGGCGTGTCAAGAGGCGTTCGCGGCGCATGGGGGCGTCAGGAGGTGCGCATGGGGGGGGGGAGGAGGGTGGCGACAAGCTGCATGCAAGCGTGCAGGCGGGGCAGGCAACGTGCTGGTGCGCAGGCTGGGGTAGGT
>NW_014010507.1:2036-7927 GCF_000611645.1 Monoraphidium neglectum
GTGCTGGTGCGCAGGCTGGGGTAGGTTGGGAGGGGTCGGGCGGCATGGGGGGGCCACTGGACTGCCGTCAGCGCCGCTGCGCCACATCGTCCTGCATGCGATCCAACCGCGCGCACCGATGAGTGGTGACACGACGATGACGAGGCCGTGGGGCGGCAGCGCGGCGGGCAGCGCGTAGCACAGGCTCTTCCCTCCGCCGGTGGGCATCAGCACCAAGGCGTCGCGGCCGGCCAGGGCGCCGTGAATTGCTGCCTCTTGAACGCCGCGGAACGCATTGTGCCCTTTAGATGAAGTGTGTGGCGGCAGCGGCGGCGGCAATGTTGCGGGGCAGGGGGAGTGGCCAGAGCTCCGTGCCCACCCTCGCCGCGCCCCTCCTGCAGGCAGCCAATAGCCGACCCTGGAGAAGCGGTCTTGACCACTCACCAAATGTGCGCTTGAGCGTCTCCAGCAGCTCCCCGCTTTGCGGCTGGGCGGCACTCATTGCAGATGTGTGCTGGGTGTGACTCCTCCTGATCCCCTCACTCCAGCGGCGGTGCAGCAGCGACTGAACTGATGAACCTGCTGCGCTGTTGCGCGGAAGTAAGATATTTCTAGTAGGACGCGTGGAACAGGCAAAACGGGCCTGTGGCCTTAATCATTATTGCTCAGGAGAGGACTCTAATCGCTGCTGGAATTGGGAGCGATCTGATGCAGCTCACGATATCCCTCTGAGACAATCCAGGTGTTTGACTGTGACTACGATATCGCAATCCATAGCCTAAGGGGCAGCACGATAGTAGCAGCAATGCGGTACCGGTGGTGGCCATGGTGACTGAAGTGACATGTGCAAAATGATCGACCTGACCGAGGACTCTCCCTACGCAAACAAGCACTCAGAGCTGCTTGTATGCACAGACATGTGCGCCAAGCAGTTATGATAATCACCTACACTACATGCATTTTGTGCGTTGCCATATACATATTGAGGGTGGTTGCAAAACCGAAGTGCCTGCATGCCGACTGCCATGCGCCGAGCGCGAGTGCAGCAGGTCGCGATCTGCGCCGACAGGAGAATCAATGCACACAATGCAGCAGTGGAAGTAAGTTGCGTTGCAAAGGCATAAAAGTTGCAATGAAGAGTCAAAGCGTGCTTAATGCGGTTGCTGTGCAGCACATCAGTGTTGCAGGCCGCACCAGCTGCGACTTCTCCTTGCTGCGTCTCCTGCAAGCCACAGCACCGTGTCGCCGCGGGGTTCTGGCGCAGGGTTTCTGCAGACAGCATGAATTTGGTGGAGCAGAGAGCATGACTTCGATGGAGCAGGGGGTTTGGTATAACGATTCGAGTATTCCGAGCTGTGGGGTTGTGAGTGGCAGTCAACGGCGCCGTGCGTTGATGGACCCTGCGGGGGTGTCACCGTAAAGTTAAGCCGGACCGCTGACCTGGATGGGATGTTGCCAGGTGTGAAGTGGATGTTGTGTGGCGGGAAGCACCGGTGGAGCGGGTCGGGGCATTAACGGTATACCCCACTGCACTTGTACACACTGCTGCTTGCCGCTCGCCGTGTCCAGTGTCGTTGGTGGCGGCCAACCTCTCCAAACGTCACCATGTAAATGAGTGATCCTCTCTACATGCATGATCAGAGGTGCTTGTATGCTGGCAAGCACTTGCAAAATCCCGGCGATGCACACGGTTGCTGACTTGACCATGCAGGCAGTTGACCAGCAAGATGCCAAGATCACAGGAATTGTGATCGAGTTTGCGCGGTCTCGTTGTTCCCACATGTTCGAGGATAAATCTCCTCTTCTCTGCGGCCTCAACAGCCTGATATGACACAGCATGGCGATCTGTACATGATATTGCCGCGGTTCAGCGGGCTGCTACTGTAGCTCAGAATGCAAGGATCCAGGATGGACGAAACGGTGCGTTTGGCTTCGCGTTCCTCAGGACTGCGAGTGGATACACAGCCTGCGCCCCTTGCCACCGGCATGCGTGCTGATGCAAGCGCTCCAGTCGCACACATCGCCGCACCACGCACGCAGCCTGCTTACCCTTCCCAGGCTGCAATTGACCACACCCCATCGCGCACCGACCTCATCTTGACAGGAAGCCGACCTCACCGACCTGGCACGAGCCTACTTGCTATTCCCGCCGCAAGGCCTCGGCCTCGGGCAGCTGCAGTATGAGGAGCAGCTGCAGCAGCTGCGCCTGGAGCAGCAGCAGCAGCAGCAGCAGCAGCAGCAGCAGCAGCAGCAGCAGCAGCAGCAGCAGCAGCAGCAGCAGCAGCAGCAGCAGCAGCAGCAGCAGCAGCAGCAGCAGCAGCAGCAGCAGCAACGCCTGCCACTTCACGCGATGGAGGAGGCTATAATGCAGGCAGGACTGGTGGCCATGTACACGGGTTCACCAGGGTTGAGCGCTGGGGTGAGGTGTTGGGAGAGATGTGGGACAGTGACGGGGAGCGTGTTGCAGCCTGCTCGAGTCTCAAGACTTCCTGCATGAGGTGATATGATCACAAACACAAAGCAACTCCTTGCTGCTCACGAGTCCCCTGCCTACAATTCATACACCGGGTGGCTCGAAAAGCCCTTGATTGACGATGGCACATGTGCCTTCCGAAACACTACGCACCTGCGCAGGCCGGAAAGGAGTGCATGCAGCTCCAGCAGCTTGACGCCATTACCAAGAAGCACGAGCACCACAACGACCTGAACAGCGCGCGGTCCAAGCTTGGGGTGGTGGACAACCTCGAGCGGCAGATGGACGCCATGCGGGCGGCCAGGGAAAGGCAAGATGAGAAAACAACAAAGGTGGGGGGACCTGAGGGCTGGCACGGCGAAGGGGGCCCGGGTTATAAAGTGCAGGCATAGGGAGTAGCATGGGTTGCGGTGGGTTGTGGCTGGGGTGCCGTTTTTGCACCACACGCCACACGTGCACGCACCCTGAACTCCGCCTCGCGCCTCAATAATGGTGGGCAATGTCGCACCCTGCTGCGTTGCAACGCCACCTGCCGGTCACCCGATGCAGGTCAAGCTGGCCGAGGCGGAGGCGGGCCGGCAGGCTGCTGAGGCGCAGATAGCGACTCTTCAGGGCAAGAACGAGCTGTGGGAGGTGGCGGCGGCCCAGCTGCAGCGGGAGCTTGCAGGCTGCCAGGTTCGGGCGGGTGGGGGCGGGGTGCGCCAGGAAGACATTGACTCATGCGGCAACGCTGCTGTGGCTGGAGCCAAAACGAAGCAGTGCTTGTCACCAACAGGCATGTGCAGTTGTGACTGGAGACATTTGCAGTCTAATGGAACACAACGCGTCTCATGGACAACGCCTGTCTTTTCTCAACCCCAACCCCACCCGCAACGCCACGCACCCACCACTCACCCGCCGGCCGCCAACCTCAGTGCAAGCTGCAGTCAGAGGAGGCGGCCCACAAGAGGGCCAGGGCAGAGGTTGCCGCCCTTACCGCTGTGGCACAGCAGAGCCAAGCGGCGGCTGAGCGTGCCCAGCAGGAGCTTGCGGCCAGCCAGGTGTGGGCAGTAGCGCTGGGTGGCTTGAAACGTCGGTCTTTTGGAGGGGCTGTCGCGAGATGCATCATCAGAATATTCCCGTGGCAACCCCCAGTACTGGGTCTCTCTTCCTAAATGAAGGGACTTTTGCCACCCAGTGCCCATCCCTGCACGCGTGCGCCACCACCAGGCCAAGACCAAGGTGGAGGAGGAGAACAGCCGCAAGGCCGCGGAGGCGGAGGTGGCCGGCCTCAAGGTGAGAGAGGCTGGGAAGGCGGTGAGGGTGCACGACGCACCTCGATTGTGCACGGGGATGGTGGTGGCTGTGGCTTGACAGTTGAGACTTCATCGAACCATTCGCATTTCTGTTGTTGGGTATGTTGTGATATGATGACTAAGGTATGCGGGAGCTGTATTTGGCAACGCCCATCGGGGTGGCAGTGGGGGGGCGGCCAGTCCGTGTGCCATCAGCAGCAGTCAAGTCAGGCGTGCAGTCACATGCCGGCCCCTCGTGCGCACGCCGTCACTGCACGGCCCATTGGCAGACCGCCCACAGCCATTGCATCTTCGGCACTGAGTATTAGTGATTGGCTGTGTTGATGCAGCCAACACAGGTCAAACATCACTTGTACCAAACCCTTACCCAATGCGCTAACCTATGACTTCATGGATGAACAGTATCACCGTACTCATGCTGTGGGCAAGGAACAAGGTGGGTAGATCCTGATGCATGTGATGTGGACGATATTGCTTTTTGCTTTGCGGTCAACGCGCGTATCGGTCCTGATGCATACCGCACGCGACGTATGCTATGATCCATTCGATGCAGCTCTGCCTGCAAGTGGTGCGCACATTCTGACCGGCCTGGCGTGCACGCCACGCTCTGCTGCTGCCACTCCACTGCGGCGCAGGTATGTGGGAGCAAAGCAGCCACCAGCTGTGGCCTGACATGATTACCCGGGAATACCTGCACCAGGAGCTTCCGGAGGAAGCCCCTCCAAAAACCCTCGAGGCAGCGCTTGCGAAGGTAGGCTGCCGAGCCGCGGCTTGCTTGGGCCCGGGTGTGGGATGTCGGGCCCATGCCAGGCCCGCGTGCCTGCTGGAATTGTGAGGGACGTTTCCTCGCTTTTGAAAAGCCAATATTTCTGATGGCAGTGCATGCAGGGCGTGCTCACCGCCCGGGGCGCACACAAAGCTCGTCTCTTGGAGGCTGCTTGGCGGCGCCCAGCCGTGCCGGCGACTTGCCACTGTTCATCAGTTCCGATTCTCACCTTCTGTGCCCCCTTCCCCTGGGTTGCTGCTCCAGATCAAAACGCTGAAGTCCGAGCTGTCATGTGCTCGCGGCGACGCGGCGGCCGGAAGGGTGCGCAGCGCAGAGCTGCAGGGGCAGATCGCCGAGCACAACAAGGCACTCCGCCGTTGGGCCAAGTCTGTGGAGGAGGACCTGGAGGCCGCCGAGGAGAAGGTTCGCAAGGCGGAGATGAAGGCGTTGGTCAGGGGCCAGGAGCACAGGGAAATGAAGGCATCAAAGGCTCGGATCTGCGCCCTGTCCGCCGACAACGAGGTGATGGGAGGGGGCTTTGGGGGGTTTCTTTGCGTGGATGGTAAGGCGGCTTGCTGGAGCATTGGGAGGTGATGGGGCATGGAGTTGTGACGGCTAGAATCCGGCAGGCTCCCACACACATGGCTCCGGGGCTACGGGCAGAGCCCCAGAGCCCTGCAGGCTCCAGCGTCGCTGATGTCAGCGTCGCTGATGTCAGCGTCGCTGAAACACATGATTTCGGCAGTGCTGGCAGCTTGCACACTTCTCTGCACCCTTAGCTCCAAGCCAGTCTGTCCCAGCTGGTAGTGTCACCACAACCACGACTCAGACGTACGTTCTTTGTCCCACCGACCACCATTCCAGGCGCAGCTGCGCCTCAGGACAAAGGAGGCAAATGCCCTGTGGGTGGTGGTGGGCTGGCAGCAGGGGCTCAGGGGGAAGGACGGGGAAGCGGAGCTGGTCACAAGCCAGGTGAGGATGGTGCCAGGTCAGTTGTGGTTGGGTGAAGCCCCATACTGTGCAGCTGCTTGCAAACATAAGCATCCTTGGTCGGTGACGCTACAGGGGCCCCTGCCACGTCCCTTTGCCACCACAGGCGAGGCTGGGGGAGGCCAAGCAGCGGGAGGCGGCCCTCCAGGCCGAAGCGCTGAAGCACACGGGCAGCGCGGAGCCGGTGCAGCAGGAGGGCGAGGTGCGCCTGGTGGGTTGAGTGCTGGTTGTGGGTTGCTTCCAGGCTGGGACTCTTCGTGAAAAGTATAAGACAAGGTCTGCTTTGGGATATCAGTTCAGCATGAGCATGCCCTTCTACACTCAAGTGTTGATTCGTCTCGAATTCGTCCATCCGCCATGGCACCCACCACCACTCTTTCCCCCGCCC
>NW_014010506.1:0-7163 GCF_000611645.1 Monoraphidium neglectum
GGGGGGGAGGGGGGCGCTGTCGTGCCCACTACAGAAGCTCGTGTCGCCGATTGGCAGCGCGCGCGGTCCGCATGCCAGCAAGCCGGCCGGGCGCTTCGCAGAGGGGCGGACGCCCTCGCGTCGGTGTTACGCGCGACCCCTGAGATGGATGACGGTTGCTCCGGCGGCGAGACGTCCCCACCACAAGCCCTGGCCTCGCTCCCGCACCCAGGCTTCCAATTGTGGGGAGACAGCCCTCGTTTCTCTGCCAACAAACGATCTATCCTTGTGCTGATGCTACGGTGCATGCATCCTCACCCGCGCACGCGTCTTCTACTTTGTGTGATGGGCTGCACCACTTGCACCCCAGCAGCCAAACACGTGCGGCGCCACGAGATCACCGTGCCCTGCATGTCCGCCGCCTTGCCAGCGGCCTCCGCTCGCTCCCGCTCGCTCAAGCCCACCAACTCGACCTACTCAGGGCGGCAAACGGGTCAGGCACGGTCCAAAAGAATGTACTCAATAATTAGTTCTACCGCAGCAGCCACGGTGTTTGTTCGCCTGTGCCGGTGGTCATGCCCAGCGGGGGCGCCGCGTGCACGTCCAGCTGCGCCGCATGCCAAGTAAGCCTCCCAGCAGGCTAGGGCCGCAGGCCAAGGCCATACTCAGCCCGAGTGGGTTGCTTGGCAAAGGAACATCGGCAGCCCATGGCAGGTGTGGTGCCACGTCAGCCCACCTCCTCGATGACTACGAGAGGGCTGCCATCCCCAGACCGCCGTGGCGCGCACAGCAGCGCCTCACCGCCCGCGCTGCGTCGCAGGGTACGCAGCACCACGTAGCGGCCCCCGCCGAGTAGCCGTGGTGGATGCTCGGTGGCCATGTTGCGGCCCGGTGGCCGCTGCGCCGTCGACCTTTGCACTAGTGCCACGTCGGGCGCAGCGCCCATCAGCTAGGGGCGATCGGGAAGCGCAGCACACCGCAGCTGAACTTCAACGTGAATTTGAACGCGGGGTCCTTGTATCATAAGTGGACACAACACGGTAGAGCAAGATCATTCACGCGAGTGCTGCATGCTCAAGTCACGAGGTGGACGCGCTTATGCAATCAAATGAAAGCCGGAAAGTGCATGTGTTGATCGAAGAGGGTACCGAATGTCCCGCAGTCTGGTCAAACATTGCTGCTGATGACAGCAGCCTCGCAGGTCACGTGCCCCCAGCGCGCGGTGCCAGATCATCGCGGCAGCAGCCTGTCATGCCATGAGCAGGGCAACTTTGTAGATTGCTGCATCCATACATATCTCATGGCAGCGCCCAGACTCGCTGCCTTCCACAACGCATGTCCGCCCACCTGTTGCGGCACCTCCCCCCCCCATCGCCATTGCGTCACCTCTGTACTTGATGAGTTAGAATGCTGTCATGACATCATGTGCCGTGGTATCATACAACGCGCACACAGACTTGCCAATGCTTGAGATGACAGACGTACGGACCCTGCCTGCCAGGGTGAAACCCTCAAATACTGATGTTGACCAGGGAGCAGTGCTTTGGTGGCTTGCGGCAGCCTAAATTACCCCACAACATGAAACTTGATTGGTTGGGAACCGTACCTCCCTCGCTTTGGCAATCCATGGGGAGTGCATGCCCCTGCTGCGAGGCAAATCACTGTCAGAGGGCCATCAACCACCAAGGCCCAGGTGTGGCAGAGTTCGCCACAACCATCAGAACCAGGGCCTGGCAAAAATCACATCCAAAAAACAGCGCACACACACTCTCACACACACACACACACATACACACACACACACACACGCGCAAACACAAGCATCAACGATTAGGGAACAACAATCAACCGTAACGTCACTGCAGCGAAAATCCCTGGGCCAGTCAGTGCAGGAGGTCGGCGCCGCGGGCGGCCTACGCGTGGCGCTTGCGCCGGAGAGGGCGCTCGGTCCTTTCAGGGCGTGCATCCTTGCAGCAGCCCTGAACACCCCCCTCGGGGCGGCTCCCGTGCAAGCGGCAGGCAGGGCCGTCAAAAGCATGCGTGGGCGTGTGACTCCACCACACCAAGGGGGTGACGCGCCGCCAGGGAGCTGCAACGGCCCGCCCCATCCACACAACCTTGACCCACACCGCATAAAAAACGGCTGGCGCCGCGCAGCCGTTGCCGGCTCGGGGGATGTGATTCGGCCGGTCAAACGTGCGAGCTGAGGGCAAGAGGCCGGGTGCTGCCGCGTGTTTCTTGGCACGTGTTTGGATGCGCACACTGGCGGCGCAGGCGGCCGCGCAAGGGGTGCGAGGGGCGCAGCCGCAGGACCAGGGGGCCTGGCAGCGGCAAACAACGGCCGCCCCAACTATGGGCTCGAAAAAAGGAACCGGCACCTCTTGTGAGCGGCGCCCTCGCATCTGCAATCCGCAGCTTGCGGCCAGGTCGCGAGCGCGTGAGAGCATGCGCACGCGTGCAGCAGGCGTGACGCGTGCCTTGTCGGCCGCCAACGCCAGCCACTGCGGTGCGCTTCGGGTGGAGTCTTGTGTGCGGGGAGCCGGGGCGCGCCGCACAAACCATACGCCGCAATAGGCGAGTTCAGAGACTGGCGCGGCAAGCCGCTTTGCTGCTGGCCCAACATTAGGGGCGCGGAGGGCGCGCAGCCCCCGACCAGGCTGTCAAGCAGCCGGTGTGCGCCGCGGCACGGCGCGCGGCGGGGCTGCAGCTCGCGAATGGGCGCTGCGCTGCGCCGCAGGCGGGGCGCCGGGCGAGGCGGGGTGCTGCGGCAAGCCGTCGGCGGCCCTTTCCTGGTCGGTGGGGGCTGTTGAAAGGTGGGCTCTGGGATTTTCGTCTCCTCCATCTGCACCTGTCCCCCATGACGATGGGGGAGGGACAGGTCTGGTGCAACGCAAGGAAAGGTTTGATTTTGCTCTTTGATAGGGCTAAGAAAGGGGCGTGGTGCGTCGAGCACACACAAGGGGGCTTGCAAGCTGGGCCGCTGCAGCCACAGCCGTGCTCGGCGGGGCGCGGCGTGGTGTCGCCCTGAAGCCACGCGCACCCTCAGAAGGGCGCCTCGCCGCGCGCCATCAGGCCGCCCGCCGCTGGGCAGCCCCTGCTGCCCGGCGTCGCCGGGCGCGAGGAGGCTGAGGAGGACGGCTCCTGCGGCCGCCGGAACAGCATGCTGTTGGTGTGGGGCAGCGAGATGCCCCGGTCGTGCAGCCGCACCACGACCACCGATATGTTGTCGGTGCTGCTCTGCCGCACGGCCCGGTCGACCAGCGCGCGCGCCGCGGCGCCCGCGTCGCCGTCGCGCGCCATGCAGCGGCGCGCGGCCGCGACGGCCTCGGAGTTGTCGACCTTGTCCCACAGGCCATCAGTAGCGAGCAGCAAGATGTCGTCATCCTTGGATAGGATGACAGTATGGATGTCGGGCATGTGGGTGAAGGCGCGCTTTGTGGGGTCAAGCTTCAGGTGCTGGCTGCCTATGGCGCGTGCCACCGCGAGCTCCCCGTAAAGGTACCCGTCCGACGTCACCACAGGGCTGCCCGGCGCGTCGAAGCAGCCGCAGCCGCCGCCGTCGTCGTCGCCGCAGCAGCTGCCGCCGCCGTCGCTCCCGTCCACCTCCGCAGCCGCCGCCGCTGCCGCGGCGGCGGCGGCTCCGCCGAGCGCGCCGCCCCCGAACGACGCGCCGAGTGCATGCTCGCGCGCGATGCGCCGCGCCTCAGCCTCGTCGCAGGGCTTGTGGTCCGTCGTGATCTGGACAAAGTCCGCCTTGCGCGCCAGCACCGCGCGGCTGTCGCCCACGTTGGCCACGTGGAGCCTGTCGTCCAGCAGCAGCGCGGCCAGCAGGGTGCTGCCCGCGTTGCAGCAGGCCGCCTTGAAGCGCGACAGGATCTCCTCTTCGGCCTGCTGCACCGCGCCGGCCAGCGCGGCGCCGGGGACCGACGGCGGCACGCCCGCGCCGGGGCGGGGGCGGTTGGGTACTACGCCGCCGATCCCTTCGCCGTCGGCCCTCTCATCGGCCTCTGCGGCGCCGGCGGCCGCGAGGCCAGACAGGAGGTGTGCCTGCAGGTGGAGCAGCAGGTGCTGCTGCAGGTACTCGGCAGCTTCCGGGCCCGAGTGGCTGCGTAGCGGCGGGCGGGCGCGGGTGGGCGGGGGCGCGCTGAGTCAGCCGCAGGGGTGCACCCGTCGGAGGCCAGGCCGTGTGAGTGCCCCACCAACCAAGAGAAACTCAGAAGCCCCCACCGCGCTGCGGAAATTGGCCGTCCGATGTCTGTCCAGTGAGCCTGGCGAGATCCCGCCGCAGCAGCGGCAGCAAGAGGCTCACCCGTCGTACACAGCGAAGAAGCCGGCGCGTCTGAACGGCGCAAAAGCCGGCAGCGCGGTGACGTCACACGCCGTCATGCGGTCCTCCATGTGCGTGCGCCCGTTCTGGTCCGAGTGGCTGCCGCAAGACCACGGAGAGGCCCACCAAGGGCCCGGCTCCTCGGCTGCCGCGACAGGTGTTGGCTACAAATGGCAGGGCGGGGCCAGGCACCGCGAGGGGGCGGCAGCGGCGAGGGTTGGTGCAGGGAGAGCGCGCGGAAGCGGAAGCAGGCTGACACGCCAGCGGCCGCCGGGACCAGGACTTGCTGCTGCACGCCCCTTGATCCTCCAGTCATCCACATGGCTATCGCATGGCTACCACATAAGAGTCCCAAACCTCCAAAGGTGTCCAAATCCACCCCAACACGCCAGGCCCCCAGTGTGTGCGCAGCTCCGCGGGTCCCTGCGCACCTGCGTCGCGGTGCCCTGCTCTGTCGGCTCTGATACCCGCCGGCTCGCACGCCCCGAGTCCCCCAGCAGCGAGCTCCGCCGGCTGACTGTGCCTGCTGCAAAGGACACGCTCCGCAGCTCGCTCGGCGTCGCTGCGCTCGCGCTGCCGCCGAGCGCGGCGCCCCCGTCGTCATCCAAGCTGCTGCATGTGCCGAGGCTGCTGGCGGCGCTGCGGCACGCGCCCGGGTCTTGCCCGCCGGCGAGGCAGTGATGCAGGTGGCCCGACGCGCTCGACTGCAGTATCAGCTGCGGCGGCAGCGGCGGCCGGGGGACAGGGATCGGGGCCGAGGCTCTGTCGGGCGAGGATGCCAAAGCCACCGCCACAGCTGCCGCTGCCGCTGCCGCCGCCGGCACTGCTACAAGTGCAAAGTGCTGCTGCTCGTGTGGCTGCTGCTGCTGCTGCTGCTGCTGCTGCTCCGCGGCCTGCTGTTCTGCAGGCTGCCCCGACCACGACCTGTGATGGATGTTTTCATCAGGCTGCACCACCGCCGTCGGTGCGCTTCCAGGGAGGCCAAACGCGCCAGTGAGCACCTGCCCGCCATCTCCGCACTGAAGCAGCTGTAGCTGTGCCTCCAGGGCGCTCTCCTGCAGCAATAGCAGGAGGACCAAGATCGCCTGGGTTCTACAGGGCGTTCAAAACAGGTTCCGGCAATTGCTGGGCCCGGGTGTACTACATAAGCAGCATGTCATGCATGTATGGGAAGTGCAGAGTCGTACACAGCCCCCAGGAGGCACCACGCGCACCACCCTGACCCGACCTTCAAAACCAAAGCAGCCCACCTGCTGTGACCGAACCTGCTGTGACCTAGACAAGGTACCGAGCATGCCCTCCGTCTTCTTGGTTGCCTAGTGCGCGATAGGAGGCGCCATCGCTGATGACGCTGACTTCAAACAGACTGATACGAGGGTCCGAGCTTGTTATGTGATTTACGATGATGAATCAGGCTTTGCCAAACACATTTGTGGGGCATCACACACCGATGCAAACGTTGCATTCCTTGCAGCTGGGCAGGCCTGGGCCAAATAGTTGGGAACTCGCTCCTTATCGTAATAAAGCGGGTTGGCACTGGTGCTTGTTTGTATTTGAAGTATACTTGAACAAGACAGTGAAGGACGCTGTCATCATCCATCGACCTCATCCATCTGTGTCACGCGGGGCTCGCCCCGAAAGCAGCAAAGCACCGCCTGTCCAAACGGGCTTAATTAGAACGTTATCAAGGAGAGCTACGTAGGCAGTCAGTCCCCTGGCCTTCATCGCACCGCAGCTAGTGGCGCGGCCGCTGCTTCCCAGCTCCCACCGCACCACACACGCCGGCGTGGGCTCAGCGACCGGTGCAAGCGGCCGGAGGGGCCGCAGGGCCGGCGCTGCGCATACCCGACACCCTGTAAGATGGGCACGGAGGACGAGGAGCAGCTCACGCTGCAGAACAGGTGCCTTGCCGCGGCGGGCGCGGCCATTGCCGCTGCCACCGTCGTGAACCCCCTGGATGTCGTGAAGGTGCGGCCCTCTTTCTGAAGCGCCGCACAACTCCCGCTCGCAGCGCAAGCCGAGCACAGAGTCAGCAGCTGCGCCGCGGCGCCCGCTGCGGCGCCCTTGCACCGATGCTGCATGTGCGCGCGAGGAGCGCACCACTCCCACTCACTTCTCCCCCCTGCTCGACCCCACACCCTGCAGACCAGGATCCAAGCGCAGGCGATGGCGTCTGCCGGCGGCAGAGGCACTGCCATAGCGGTCAATGACCCCCAGCCGCTCGTGCACACCCTGTATGAGTGAGTACCTGGGCTGTGCCTTTCCCCTTTCCCAAAAAATTTTTTGCATGATCCACTCGAGCAACACCGGATGCAGCAGCACAAGCAGCCTGCAAGAGCTTGCATCCGCAATGGCGCCGCGCCACGCCGCCTGTGCGGGCGCACGCCCCCCGGTCCGACCTCGCTGCTGCCCGCGCCTCGCAACCCCCGCAGGCGCTGGGGCATCTGCGAGACACCCACGTGCGTGCGCCGCACGCCGAAAGGCCTGGCCTGCGGCTCGGCCTCCGAATCGGCGGCGTCCGCTGCGGCGCGGCGGGGCGCGGGCGGGGCGGGGGCGGGCGTCCTGGATGAGAGCATTTGGCACGCCATGCGGGCCATAGCACGCACGGTGAGCAACAGGAGGCAGCACAGGCGCGTCCGCCCATGGGGGTGGTTGCGCAGGCGGTTGCCTGCGCGAGCGGCGGGGGTGGCGGCGGAGCGCGGGCAGCGCGACGATTTGCAGGGACAGCGGGCGATCCCGGTGGACTAAAAACTCCCTCTTCCTAGCCATTTGTACACCCCTGCCACTGTCAACTCGCGGCCGCTGTTGCTTGGGCACGGGCATGCGCCTTGCAGCCCCCGCTCCCCCGGAAGCGAAC
>NW_014010505.1:0-1408 GCF_000611645.1 Monoraphidium neglectum
CTGCAGCACTGGTGTCGTAGGCCATGGTGGTGGTGGAGCGCACACACGCACACGCGTGCAGATGGACGTACACACTCACTCAACATCGCCACAACCTGAACATATGTATGAATAAATGCACACACGCATGGACACACACACACACACACGCGCACACATGCACGCATGCGAGCACGCACACACACACACACACACACACACACACACACACACACACACATTGACACACACTGACACACACGCAGACACGCAGACACGCGCGCGCGCGCTCTCGCAGGCTTGCAGGCTGCCATACAGCCATGCACCCCGCCCTCACCTGTCAAAGTAGGGCGCCTCGTAGGCGTCATCGGCGCAGCCAAATGACAGCGAGATGCGCGGGGTCGGGTGGCCGGGGCGGCCCCTGGAGCCCCAATGGATGATGCGGTGGGTGAACAGCACGGCGGCCCCGGCAGGGCAGGGCAGCGCACGTATGTGCTGGTACGACTCCTGAGGGCGCAGGGGGTTTGTCGGGGCCGCAGCACTGAAGGCGTGAGTCGGGGAGCAAGGGGATGTGAGGAGGGTTGGTGGAGGTGGGCAGGATAACCCCGCCTGGGCCTGTAGACACAAATCAGGGAGGACGCGTGGCGATCCAGGGCAGGTGCGCTCAGGCGCGCATGATCTTGACCGCCGCCACCAAGCCGTTGACTGCGAGTGTGTGTCGCCGCCGCACCTTTGTGTCCAGTGCGCGCGTGAGGGGGTCGGGTGCGTCCTCCTCCTCCGGGTCCCCCTCCCGGTAGCCCGGGTCAGCGTAGCTTTGGGTGGGGGGGACCGGGGGGGATTGGAGGGGGGGTCAGTTGCGCGCATGAGGCATGGGACAAGGGGTCGTGACGCGTGTGGGCAGCAGGCTTTGACGGGCTTCACGAGCATGCCCCCCCCCCTGTGCTTTTGCCGGGGCGTGTGTGCCGCGCCTGACGTGCCAAGGCGTGCAGCTGGGAGGCGGGGATCCCTATGACTCGGCCCCTGCGCAGGGCGCCCCACCTGGGCACCACGTAGAGGCAGCTGTTGCCTGGCTCAGCGTCTGTCAGGGCCACCTGCACACACCACAAGACGGCGGCGGGAAGAGGGGGGCGTCGCGACCGGCACAGGTGAGCGCCACGCGCAGGGTTTGAGCAAGCAAACAACAGCACCGCCTCTGGACAGCCCCAGCGACGATCACCGAGCCGGAGCGTGCGGTTGCCAAAGGCCTCGCTTGAGCTGCGGTCTCTGGAGCGGTGGAAATCTGCACCAACAGCCACCACCTCGAAAACCTGTCGAGAGTCGATGAGTCAGCAGCCACCCACCCAGGCTGTGGTGTACATGGCGGAGCCGTCCGCCCTGAAGGTGGCCGCGGCGTCATCCGGCTGGCGGTCGCGGTGGGGGGAGAACCCCG
>NW_014010505.1:1650-5240 GCF_000611645.1 Monoraphidium neglectum
GGGGGGGGGGGGGTTGGGAGGGGGCTGAGAGGGTCAGTGCGCGGCTGGGGAGAATAGAGGGGCACGGGTGGTGCGGGTGGTCCGGCCTTGGGACTGGGTGGACTCAGCTTAGGCATGAGCCTCTGGCCTGGGCCTCAGCACAGTCCCGAGGCCCTACATGCATCGTCCCCGGTGAATGACTGGCCCGTAGGCGCACAACCCAACCACCTCATATCACCGGCCTCTTCAACACGTCCCCGGGCCCCCAATTTTGAACACTGTGCTCACCCCCCTCCCTACACACACACAGTCTCTCACACACACCCCAGCCCACCCACACCAGCCCACCAGGCCAGCACGTCCTTGTTGCAGGCGTTGCCAGTCGCCCCACGCATCACCTGCCGAAGGGAGGATTGGCTTGCAGGGGCGGCACTGGTTGGCCGCCTGCCAGCAAGGACACATGAATCACGCCCCCAGGGTGCAGGGGCCACGCAGGGCGGGCACACGCAAGCAGGGGCCGGTGCTGGGGTGCGCCATGCGCGCAGCCGAGGCTGTTGGCTGGCAGCGCACCTTTGACAGGTGCTCGATCAGCAGCCAGGCCTGGGGGGCGCGCCACAGCGCAGGGTCAGGGGGGGGGACGTTCGGGTGCATTGGGGCCGGGTGGTGCGCAGAGGAGGAGACAGGGGCGCGCGTGCGCGTGCGTATGCGATCGTGGTCGTGAGCAGCGCCCGGCCATCGCCGGCCATCCCTCGGACGCTCGGCCGCCCTCACGCACTGAATAGTGCCGAGGTGGTGAGCGACCCCTCGTCTTGTGCCCACGACAGACTACCACCACCTATCCGCGCCCGCTTCCCCTCCTTCTCTCTCCCCCCTCCCCTGGGCGAATGCCCCTCCCCCCGCCTTTCAAATGAGCCCCCACCTCATCGTACATGACAATCATTGAGGCGGGCCACCCCGCCCGCAGCAGGCCCTGCACCCCGCGCGCGAGGCCAGACACCAGCTGCGCCGGCAGGGCCAGCTCAGCCGCCGACACCTGCACGTCGCAGCAACGCAGGGCTACCGCGCAGTGGGGAAAATACGCCGAACGCGCTGCCGCTCAGCTGGGCAGGGGCCGCAGGCTCGCGGTAGAACATGCAAGCTGCATCGGCCCTGCAGCACTGTCCTTTGCGTGTTTGCAGATTCAGCGTACTCGCCTGCGCCACTCCAGCGTGGTCGATCTGCCGCCGCAGGTCGGCTTTGCGGGCGCGCTGCAGCATCACGGGGGCGGCCGCCGCCTTGGCCGCCGCGTCGTCACAGCGCCAGCTGCCGCCGCCAGGCGGCGCCAGTACTGTACGTGGGCTCCAGGAGTTCTGCCATCCGTTGCTGCGATGAGGCTAGGCCGGGGTCCCTGCACGGCCGCCGGACGTGGTATATAGGCATTAGCTGCGACGGTTCGCTGCGGGCGCGGCAGCGCGAGCAACTTGCAGAGCGGCCGGCGGCGTCACCGGGTTTTCACTGCCTGCTGCTTGCACGGGCGCGTTGTGGTTGTGATAATTGAGAACATTTGCGACATCCATGTCTCACCCTAGTGGGCGCCACGGGTCCCATTCTGCCATATCGCTGGGCTGTGCCGTATGATCTCGCACCACAGTAAGCAACGTTTGACCATCGCTTCTGTAAATGGCAGAACTTATCAGGAGATGGCGCACGGTGCGAGGACCTGCGAGAACCGCGCATCGAAGAGCTTGACTAATGCTGACCTGCGTGCCCAGGCTGCCTGAAAGGTTGCTCATGCTTGCCACCCATCCAATCAGCTGCAGGTGTTTTTGCTTGCATTGTACGGACCTGCAGCCGCTGGTATGGTGACTGGCGTTGGTCAGCACACCTGAGGATGTAGTTGCATGGGTGCTCAGGCACCTTGCATCCATGGGTGCTCCGACGCGCACCTGATCACGGGGAACGAAGGGTCAGGTTAAGGATTTCAACAATCACTCCACCTGTTCCAAATTCATGAAAAGGGATCAGTGAAAAACGTCAAGAGGCACACAGGCTGACAGCATGACAGGATGCCTCAGCCATCAGGTTGTCCGCCGCCGCTGGACGATCAATTCATGGGATTTTGGGATCGGCCCCAAAAGATTAGATGGGAGCCACACACCTCAGTCATGCTGCAGGAGCATACTGGCAACCACCTCCACTTGATGCTGTTGGGAGGTTGGGGTACCTTGCTAGATACAGTAAGCACTAGAAGGCGGCCATGGGCCGTGTTGATGGCAGGATCTTGCAAACCTGCCAGAGCTATAGCAGCAACTTACAGCTGATACGTGGCGTGTCCATCCCTGTGGATCACTACAGTGGATGTGGGGGAGATATGCCGACGGCTGCCTCTGGCTTGGAGTCGGGGACATTGGTCCAGCGAAAGGCAGCAGATGACGCAGGCTTTCGCTGCGGACCATGATATGTATGCTAAGCGGCAACAAACCACGTACTGCATTTGTGGCCCAGGCAGCGTGTTCAAATACTGAATCAGGGTGCGCTTGTCCAGCCCATGGCAGCACGCCCTGCCCAGCCAGATACCGCACCGGACGCTTCCAGCCGGGCATGTTGTGATGGTGCGATTTTGTGTGTATGCCAGATATTCACCCGACATCTCATTGTTCGCTGCAGCTGATCGCTCGTACTGTAGAATATCTTTCAATCTTGTATCTGTTGCGGAAGCCCGCGATGGGCTTGCAAGCATTTGTGTGTAACGTATTTTCTGCTCGCGAGATTCTGTGTTGTTTTTTCGCTAGTCCCCCCCTTGGCCCTTTTTGCTCGACAGTGGCCCCACGGCCGCAGTATTGCTACGTGAGCACTTGCTGGCGTTGGCTGGGATGTGCCAACGCGGCGCACTTTTTTGCGAGGCAGCCGCACGCTGCCCTGCGGCGGTGGCATCAGCGCCTGCAGGATCTCCTTTGACCTCCCCCCTCCTCTGTGTTATGGTGACAGGATCGGCCTCGCCTGCCTTTTGCTGGCGCCCCATACCGCCGACGCGTGCCCGCCGTTGCACGCTAGCGTTCGGCACACGCAACCATGGTTTCAACCACCCCCTGACCCGGACCCGCCCGGCGACGCCATCCACCCCCGCGCGACAGCTATGTGATCTCTCGCGGCAGCAGCGCCGATCTACAAGACCTGCTGGTGGCCCACAGCGGGGACAGCGGCGGCGGCGCCGGCGCAGCCGACGCGCGCGCGCCGTCGCTGCGCGAGACGGTCGCGCGCTGCAGCCAGCGGCTGACGCAGGGCCCCGACGGCCTCGCGGACGGCACGCCCGTCACCTACGAGCGCGCGCTCGAGGCCAGCTCGCAGGTGCGGCGCGGCGTGGGCGCCGGCCCGGCAGCTCCCGCAGCGTACACGCCTGTGCACGATGTGATCAGTCCGCAGCTGCCTGGTGGGGTTTGATCTTGAGGGTCGATCCAGACCAGGCTGGCCCCATAAAACTCGCACCACAGCGTCCCACGACAGCAAGGCGGTTCCGGCAAAGCCGCTTTGAGAGGGCGAGCTGCCAAGGCTGGTGCCCGCGCCGCGCGCCGCGCGCCAAGCCTGCCGACCGACCCCCAGCCTGCCCGCCCCCGCGCCCCCCCCCCCCCCCC
>NW_014010505.1:6133-8300 GCF_000611645.1 Monoraphidium neglectum
CCCATCAGGCGCGCGTCATCCCGGAGCCGCGGCCGCCGTTCCGTGTGGTGGCGGTCAGCCGCGAGTTCGAGCGGCTTTCGGGGTGGCGCGCGGCGGAGGTGCGGGGCCTCCCCCTGGCGGAGCTGCTGCAGGGGGGCGCGGCCGCCCCCGAGACGCTGCACAGCATACGCGGCGCGGCGGCTACCTATGAGCTCGTTGCGGTCGCGTGCGTCCACGCCAGGTGGGCAAGGAAGAGAGAGGGGGTGGTGCAGGGTGCGGTGCGTCTGCTGCTGCCCCATGCACGTGGGCTTGCTTGACGCTGCAAACGCTTTGGGGGGCAATGCGGCGCGCACCTGCTGGTGCGTGCAGCCGCAGTGCATCGGCGCCCCAATGTGCACATGCGGCGGCAGAGCCAGCCAAGGCACCCCTCGTGCGCCCTCACCCCTCGACGTGCATGTGCCACACCTCATCCACCGCCCTCCGCAGGAAGGACGGGTCCACGGTCCCCGCCCGCCTGGCCGTGTCGCCCCTGTTTGACGGCCACGGCCACGTCACCCACCTCCTGGGCGTGGTGACACACCAGCAGGCCGGCGGCGAGGCGGCCGCGGGGGCGCGCCAGGAGCAGCAGCACGCCCCAGTGGCGGCGGCGGCGCAGCAGGTGGAAGCGCATCACCTGGCAGCAACGCAGCACGAGTAGCCGCCTTCTCATCATGAGGGCGCGGCTGCTGCCGCGCGCCCCGGCCGCGTCCGTGGCCCGCCCGCAGCCTGGTCCTGTCCCAGCGGGGCCTGTTGCTGTGCGATGTGGTGCATGCAGAGATGCGTGCGCCAGCACTGCATCCCCGGGCTGCTGATTCGGCGCGCCTGTGCTCCTTTTACGTTGCACGGGAAGGGGCCGGGCGTACAGGGGCGCCGCAAGGGCACCGCTGGCTGCCGGCGACCAAACCGCTTCCCGCCGCCTCGAACATGCTGTGACCCGCAGTTGGCGCGGGACTCCCCTCATCCCGTTGCCCCGTCAGCGCGTCCGCCGCGCGTCGCCCCACCGCACGGCGCGCACCAGCCGCTGTGCTGTGGCGCTGCCTGTGTCTAAGCAGACCCCCGTTTGTTGTTGCGCGCCGCCTCTGTTTGCTGACCATCAGCCGCTCGACCTGGCTCGCCTTCGCGGGTGGCAGACAGCCCCCTGCTTCCATGCAAGAATAGACGTCAGCCTCCAACATATTGATGTCCCCCCCTTATGCCAGGCCCCCAGCTGTTCGCCCGCCGTTCACAACCGGAGTCTTTGCACGCATTGCAGGCGGCGTTCAAGGGCGCGCATCACGGGCCACACCTGTGCAGCTAGGCTGCGAGCGGGCTTAAACAACAGCACTGCGTGTGCCTTCGTCAAGGGCGGTCTGCCTTTTGCCGACGCACTGCCACGCGGGCGCGGCGCCACCACCTCCGCCTGTCAGGATGCGCCCTCTGGCCGTCCGCAATTTTCAACCCCTCTCCCCCCCTCCCCTACCTAGTGCACCCCCTGATACCCCCTTATGTTCTCGCGCAGCCCCACGGCCCTGTTTTACGTGGCCGCAGGGCAACGCCAGTGTAGGAGACGGGTTAGCGGTGGCGTTGCTCACGTTGTGGTTTGGCGGACGACTGTTGCTGGGGCTGCATGAATCGCGCTCGGGGCTTGTGGCAGCGCAGGTGAAAGGCCGCGCGGCCGGCGGTACAATCTGGCCGCTGCTGAGCAAGCATGCTAGCCTCCTATTTATGGCGCCCTGCCGGGCGCGCCCAGCGTCCACGCGCTGCATGCATCAGCGCGCATGCGCCACACGCCGCGTGGGTCCAGGGCGGGCCAGGCGCGCAGGCGGCCGCTGGTGGCCGCAGCGTCAGCATGCCGGCCACAGCGTCTCTTTTCGGCGCGCAGTGCTCACGCCAATTGGATGCTTTGTATCTCTCGCCGAATGTCGCTGGCCGCGGCCGCGCACATAGCTTGACATTGCTGTCACATGTTGCAAGTCATTCAAGGCTGCTGCGAAATGGGTTTGTGTGCGGCCAGCTGCCAGCTGGTGGTGCAGTGCGCAGACGTGCCGTGCTTGCACTGCTCCCACCTGGTGCACCTGTTGCTCGATTGTTGCCGCACCCATACGGCGTGATGGGTAGCATGGAGGGCGGCGAACGTCGCAGCAGGTGTGAGTGTGTGTGGGGGTGGGGG
>NW_014010504.1:0-3982 GCF_000611645.1 Monoraphidium neglectum
CACGTACACACACACCTATACGCATGTACACGTGCACGCGAGCATGCACACCACACACACACACACACACACACACACACACACACACACACACACACAACCACAAACACACACATAAACACACAACCACAAACACACACATAAACACACATACCGTGATACAGACAAAAACACACACGCACCCAGTTCTCACCAAAGCTGCTCTGGCTGTCTCGGAACATCACCGGCGCCCGCATCAGCCGCGCAAAGTCCTCCCCCCTGGCGCCCCCAGCCACAGAAACCTCGACACCCGGGAACTTTGACCTCAGGTGCGCCGCCCGCGCGCCCTGCAGCCGCCGGCAGAGCGCGTCCGACGCCCGCGCCTCGAAGAGCAGCTGGATGCGCTTGGTTTTCGTGGGGTCGATGTTTTTGGTGTAGAAACTGAAGGCGACCGGGCCGTACCTGCATGGGTATTTTTTGTCCAATGTGAACGAATGGTGGTGCAACCCAGGATTAGTGTGTGCATAGGGTTGAGCTGCAACGCGTGGCGGCTTCTCGCCAGGCTGTGGCCGGTGGAAGCGTGTGTGCCCCAGGGCGAGGTCGGCAGGGGCGGCCCCGGTGGCGACCCGCGGCGCTGCCTGGCGCCACGTGACAGGCCGGCGCATGCAGTTTGCGGCATGCAATGGCATGACCCGAGGATGGGAGCGGCGGCTGCCGGCATGACCAGCCGGCTGGCCGGCCCTGCCGGCCGGCCGGGGGCGCATCTGGGGGAGGGGGCTCACTCTGGGTGGTTCAGCAGTGTCTCCTTCGAGCAGCGCTCCTGCCAGGCCGAGCCGGGGCGAGCCGCGCGCGAGGGCGTGCGCACGCGAAGCAGTGCGGTGAGACGCGGGGCCCGCCGGGCCGGCGGGAACGGAAGCATTGCGGTGTCGCTCGGGGGTTGTGCCACCATAGTCTTGTGCGCTGCCCCCCAGGGTCCATGCCCCCTCTACAATCACACATTGAATCCTCCCCTCTAAGCCCCCACCCAACCGCCCACCTGTATTACCACGTCGCCTTCCTGGTACTGCGGCAGCTTCCTGCCAGCTGCCGCCGCCTCGCCCTCGACGGCCCTCTGCGTGTCGTCGCGGATCGTCTGCCGAATCCCGGACCACGGGCCGCTGCAGCGGTGTGCGTGCTCCCATGAATCCCCGTCACAGGCGCGGCAGGCGGCGTTGAAGGCGGGCACGTTGGGGCAGGTCGTCGGTGGCACTTTCTTGGGCAAGCGGGACAGCCAGGACGCACCCTCAAAGCCAACTAAGGGGGGGCGCGGTAACGTTCCGGTTTTTGCGGGTGTTGGATGGCGACGCGAGAATCGCAGGGCAGCTGGGCGTTGGAGAGGAGACAGATATTGCGGCGGCGGCAGCAGCGGCAGCAGCAGCAGCAGCAGCAGCAGCAGCAGCAGCAGCAGCAGCAGCAGCAGCAGCAGCAGCAGCAGGGGCAGCAACAGTGGCAATATTATCGGTGGCAGGACCAGCACAGGCAGCACAGCAGCAGCCGCGGCAGCAACAGCCGCGGCTGGCACGCGCCTGATCCCCTAAAGCGCAGCACAGCGTCGCAACGGAGGCGAGCAAGGGGCCCATCTTCCTCCCCGGGGGACATCACTCCAATACCCATGAGAACGCGCTGGTTTGCCTGACGCCCCGCAGCTTCGCACCACACTGCTCACCGTACGCGTCGAACCCATAGCCAGCTAGCAGCGCCAGCGCGCGCGCCTGCCAGTAGCCGCTGAGCACGTTGCCCCAGCGATCGGACGTGAAGGGCGTCCAGTACATGGTCCTGTGGCCGTATGGTCATCGTGTAATGTGCATAAACGGGTCAAGGAGCTCGATGCTGATCTGATTTCTGCACCTGAAGCAGTGCTGACACAGCGGCAGCGGCCGCCGCCACCGGCAGCCGCGGATGGGGTGGGGCGCGCCGCTGCGCACCCGTGTCCTGCGCTACACGCGCGAGGTTTGACCGCCGTTCGTGCGCTCGCCTGTCGTTGCCAATTGCGATGCGCGCGTGGGTGGCCACCCAGCACTCCGGGAACCACTTCTCAAGCTCTGGGCACTCTGGCCCCTTGACACGCGGCACATACGCTGCTGCTGCGCCCAAGCCGCTGCCGCCATGCCCTGGCGCAATCCCACCACCTACAAGCACCGCCAATGACAAAGCTACGGTGTGCAGTCCGAAATATAACCGTGTTTGTGGCATTGCGCGGTGCGTTTGAGCTTTGTCGGCAGATCAGCGCTCGCTCCTGGATGAATCGCGGACTAGTAGGTGTACTGATTGGCGATCATCAACTCCAAAACAGTGACATCACAGTCTGAGCCCAGCACCCGGTTTTGGCATGGACCTCGACACACCCCACGGCACCCGGGCAGTTTTTTTGTCAGCAAACAATGTGACCACTGGTCGGCCGACTTTCGCACTGCCGTACAGCGCATGCGAGCGGCATGATGCAAACACAAACACAAGTCTGTTGAGATCCAGGGCGTAATCCAGGTGGGTTGTGCATGCTTGCACACAGGACGCAGCAGCGAAACCAGCTGGTGACCTTCAGCTGCGCTGCCTCACCTTGCTGCACACTAACAAGATATTTTTGAGTAGCGACAGTGTTCGAATTTCCATGAATCACGATGCCCTCCTGCATTAGCGCAAGTCACGAGTTGCTGTCGCTGCACAGTATAGGGGAACCCGGGAGGGTCCCCAGTTGAAAGGGGACACCAACTGCTGCAAGGGGGACACCAACTCTAACATCCAGCTTGGTGTGGAGTGACACGCTCGCAGCACGAACACCTGCGCCACCCCCGTTGCTGGCGGCCTGGGCTGGCAAGGGGAGCCGCGGCAATGCCGGCATGCAAGTGAGGAGCGGGCAACTATGTAACGCCCCCCTCACCGCTGCCTCGCAGCCCTGATAATGTAGGCACTGCGCCTCCCGCCTGAACTTACCCACACTCCTGGACACTTTACCCCTGGGGCACTTCAACCCGAAGCGCTCGTTCTTGACGGCAAGGGGCGGTGGGAATCGGCGCCGCTGGTGGGGCGCGCGGAGGCCGACGGGGGCGAGTATACTTTTGTGTGGGGTTTGAGTGCGTCGGCGAGGGTCTGAAAAGGCAGTGGCGGACTGGGCTGCTTTCGCAGCGTCGCGTCGCTGGCCTGGCTGTTGCCCCGCCACCAGGCAGCAAACCAGCAGCCTAATCTACCATGCCCACTCCCTCCATCCCACCGTCATGCCACACAAAAGCATATGAGACCCCTGCCAGCCCCTGCAACCCCCTCCAACCCTGCCACCCCCTGTATCACACAGACTCATCCACCGACCGAAAGCCGTGGCTGCCTATGTTACAATGGTGAAACCCTTTCAACGCATACAAACTATCATGCAAAGCGGGGTGCTGCTGAGGGCGAAGGTGCGCGGCTCTCTCCTCGTTGCCAATGCGTAAGGAGTGACTGCTGAGTCATGGGTGTGCAGTTGCACGTGCAATAGACGGGAAAAACTGAACAGACAACCCCACACCATGCAATCCCCAACCGCAGCTTTGAACTGCGGTGGTTTGCCTGGGGTACCTGCAAGGGTTAAACGCGGCAGTGGCGGGTGAGTAAGCTTTTTGGGGGGCTGGCCGGCCACCAGAGTTGGCACTCACCTGTGGGTGGGCGGCCGGCCGGCCCAGATAGCATTGCCCCCCCTTGGCCCCTGACGGGGTCCTGGGGCGGCTCTCTCACCTTGTAGCCTTGAGATGTAGCCAGTGATCCTCCACCTCCTCCCCCTTCACGCCGCGGCGCTGGCGCCGGCCCTGCCGCCCTTGGACCGCGTCCGCGCGGCGACGGGCTGCGCCGGCTCGGCGTGCGCGCGCAGCTGGCGGCGCGGACGCCGCGACCGGCTCCGGCGCGGCGCGCGGCGCCCGTGGCGCGCAGGGCTTGAGGCGGCCTGCCGCCGTCACAGGAGCGCCGCCAACGGGAGGCCCGCCCGCCGCAGTGGCGG